>NC_044495.1:46131293-46431293 GCF_902362185.1 Chanos chanos
CATTTGTTAATCTTTTTGGCCTCCTGAATCTCTCTGTACTGAGTAAGTACAACACTCCCTATGCGCCTGTCCTAGTGGTATCCATTTCAAAGATAAACCAGTTTATGGTTTATACCATGACTTGCAGCCCAGAGCAGGTAGAAGGGCGGTACCCCTAAATGAACCACTTTCCTGAAACTTGCCATTTTCTGTGACACATCTGTCCCCCAACACAATTAATCGTAAGGCCACATTTGGTTTTCAGAATGACTAAGAAACTTCAGAAAGGGGGGGAACAGTCAACTGACAAATGACATTGCATAATCAGAGACCACATGCAAACTGTTTGCTTGAAAATGCTGTTTGCTTGAAAAATATGTACTAATTACAGTGAATTAAAGGAGTACAAAGTTACCCACACACAATTAAGCCAAACCTGCCCCCAGACCACACCAAAAATGTCTTGATAAGCCCCCAGAGTTAGAAACCGGAGTAAGAGAAGGCGGATAGAGAGGAAATCTCTCTGTGAAGATAAAACTGGTGGAAATACTGCTAAAGATTAGATCACAGAGAGGGAATCAGTTTCAAGTTTAGAATGAACTCATAATAATGAATTTGATAATAGAAAATATAGAAATAGATTATGCAAAATACACTGGGGTTTTTTTTGTTTGTTTTACACTGTCTTAAAATAAGAGTATTTTCTCGTAACAATGTCCTCTTTACAACCAGGTCATACCAAAAATTGGTTTGGGTGACGAAAAAAGTAGTTTTTTTTAACAGGTTGTCATATGTAAATATACATGAAACACCCATGACTACGTCTAAAAACCAAACCAAGCACTAGGCCACTAGTAAAATGGAAACAATAGTAAAAAAAAAAAAAAGTTCTACCCCCTATTCTCACTGATTTTTTCTTTCTTTCTTTTTTTTTTTAAACTTGTGTGTCATGTTTCCTTTTCTGCAAGAGCACAACAAAGCCTGGCTCAGGGGAGATAAGGCTCTCTACAGACAAAGAAATCTGAGCTGACCAAAGCTTTGCCCCTCCTGCCCTGAAAAAAACCCAACAATAACGAAAAAAACCCCAAAAAACAGAGAGAGACTCCTGCAGAAGAACTGACCCACTCAGGGCCACTCTGACAGGTCTAACGTAGCCAAGTAGGCACCTCAGAGGGAAAGAGCCTGATTTTCCAGTCTCCCTCCAAAAAAGGGTTAAAAAAACCCCAAACAGACAAACCACTTTGTAAATGGGTGTCCAACAACTGATCTGTCGGCCTTAGTTTACATGTAAAAATTCAAAAGGGAGACCCCTAAGAGCAATCACACAACTGTGGAGAGTATTCCTATAGCACTGACACACACACACACACACACACACACACACACACACACACAGAGCAGACATGGGTTTAAAGTTGTGTCCAGACTAAAGGTGGCATTACTTTGCCAAGGCCATGACGTTTCCACACTAATTTGTAAAGATGAGCATAAGAGCGTTCACAGATACACTGCCTCACACTCGCTCTCCTGTCGTTTGCCAGATGGTGGAAACTGCTCTCCCTAACCTTTCTCTCACAGTCAGCAGCCAGAGCTCATTGCTCTCTCCCTCCAGTTTTAATGGAAACGACTGAAACTCAGTGAAGTCAGCTTTCCCAAAGGTCACCTCTCCACTTCTTAAAGCCCCCCCCCCCCCCCCCCCCCCCCCCCCCGGACTGGGACAGAGAACAAACAGGTCCAACATGTCCCACACAGTGTCAGAACCCCACGCCACACACACACACGTACATACGCGTGCACACACACACACACACACAGACAAGGCCTGAGGAGATCTCATTTTTCTCTTGTCTCTTTCAAATCTCAAAAGATTTTGTTATGCAAGAAACCTGTAAAGACATGATCACATGGCCACCTAGCTGGAACCCCACTCTCCTTCCAAACAGCAACAAGTTTTTACCCAAGTAACTGTTTAACCCAGCAGGCATGAGAGTATGACAGCTGGCTCTCTGACACAGATGTGGAAATGTCCTCTGCTTGGCGTGTTTATCTATTTTAACACAACCTCCTTCATCATGACATCGCCTTGCTGTCGTGCTAAGTGACAAAAAGGAGATGTGTCTCTCCAGCATTGTGTCATCTTCCTGAATATTTTCTTTTCTCTGTTTTAACTTAAAATACTTCTTATTCTCATCCATGGGCAGGAATGAGTCCTGTGTTAAGGAGCGGTACAGTATATCAGTAATTTTGTTGCGGGGGTGAGGCTTGGCCTGTGTGCTTGTTGCCAGATAAACTCTCTCCACTATGTTGACACAGACTGTATCAGCCTTAGCTCAGCAATGTCAGGCTAACCATGTCTCTCTCTCTCTCTCTTTCTCTCAGGGCCTCCCTCTCCCTCCATCTACTCCTTTTCTTTAAAAAAGATGACGGCAGCTCCTTGCAATCACCCACACACACACTTCCGCTAGATGCCGGGTTTCCATAGAGACCGTGGAGCCTCATACAGTGGCACCATGGGTGCACTATGTTGCTTGGCAGCATTCACCAATTCATGGTTGACCAAATACACATAGGAGAGAGTGAGCACTCACATTCTCACACTCACACATACATACACACACACACACACACACACACACACAGCGGCAGAGTAAACAGACGGCTCTATGTGGGAAGTTTGACCTTGCTGGTAAGGAGAGAAAACAGGAGATCAGCCAAGCCTACAAAAAGTAGATCTTTCAAAACCAGAATTTTTATGTAGCTCAAGAATAATGAAGCAGCTGTCGTGAAAGATGTTCATGAGTAGCAAGCACTGGCAATCAGAGGACTTTATCAATGTTATTCACCTGTTCTCATTTAAACCCTCACAGAACACACACACACACACACACACACACACACAGTGGAGCCCAACACTAAACAAACCACTCAGTAAGTCTCCTCTCTCATCATTAACCTTGACTGCTATAAAAACACAGTCTACAGTCAGTGTCAGTGCAGAGTCATCTCTTTTAACTCACTCACAAATAAGGAGCAAATTCAGACCCTGGCCTTGTGTGTCCTATATAGAGCAATTTAGCATGATAATGTCTAGAATTATAGATGAATATTTAATATATAGAATGAAAATAAGTTTAAATTTATTTAAACCAAGTAAAACTGCGGATTTAACAGACTCCCAGATTCCAAAAATTTTTCACCACCAGAGTGAATATATATATATATATATATATATATATATATATATATATATATATATATATATATATAATCAGCCAGAAAAGTCAGAGGTCAAAAAAATTAATCAGCCAACTAATAACGATGTTGTCTTGAAGTGGAATTGACAACTGATTTCTGACTCTGATTCTGTTTGCTGACATTTGAGTATTGTCTGCCTCTCAAGATGAACGGTGAAGTTTTAAATCCAGTTAGAGTCAAAGTCACTTCCTCAGTCAAATCTGGACTGGATCAGAATACGCTAAACCTGTTAAACCGGCTCCAGCAGGAGGCTAAGGAGACCTGAGTCTTTGGAACAGCGAAATATCACTGTTAAGTAATTTCAGATTAGTCAGATTTGTGTTCAGCTGATCCTGGGTCAGCTTTGGACACATGTCTGAAGACTTTTTAATTATTGGGTTTCATGTGTTTGCCCTGGACATGCGACAGGACCTCTGATATGACATGTTGGTGTAAGTATGTACACGACAGTGTTGACACACCGACTGCGCACACCACTTCATCTGAGTTCACTTCTGTCTTTACACATGGACACACCCACATGTCTGTGCACATGCGAAAGCAAGAACCTTCAGAGGAGTTTCTCTCTTTCCTTTTTTTAAAACCTTCTCTTAACTTCAGTTTATGGTCATTCTTGATTTCCTAATGTAGCCTGATTACACTATCTAACCACACATCACAGGGAGAAGCGATTGTGAGCCAAAGATCTTTATTTAGAGGAAATGGGTTGGACCTGTTGTGGTCTTTGTTTAGAGGAAATGGGTTGGACCTGCCCCTCCTGGAATCGCAACCTTATAGTGGTGGAGGGGTTTGTGAGTCCCTGTGATCCTGGGAGCTGTGCTGCCTGGAGCATTAAGCTCCTGGTAGGGTCACCCAAGGCAGAGAGGTCCCAGGTGAGGGGCCAGACAAAAAGCGATTCAGAAGAGCCCTTATGATTAGCACACACGAAGATACAGGCACCTCGCCCGGAATAGGGAGACCGGGGCCACCTCCTGGAGCCAGGCCTGGGAGGGGAGCTCGTCGGCGAGCGCCTGGTGGCTGGACCTGCCACGGGGTCCGGCCGGGCTCAGCCCGAACGAGCAACGTGGGGCTGCCCTCTCGTGGGCCCACCACCTGCGAGGGGAGAAATAGGGGCCGGGTGCGATGCCACACGGGTGGCAGGATGGGGCGAGGGCCCCAGCGGACTGGACTTACGGTGCAGAAACTGGCTTTTGGTACGTGGAATGTCACCTCTCTGGGGGGGAAGGAGCCGGAACTTGTGCGGGAGGTGGAGCGATACCAACTAGATATAGTTGGGCTCACTTCTACGCACAGTCTTGGCTCTGGAACCAAACTCCTGGATGGGGGCTGGACTCTGTCCTTCTCTGGAGTTGCCTGGGGCGAGAGGCGGCGGGCAGGTGTGGGGTTACTTGTTAGCCCCCGACTGAGCGCCGCCGTGGTGGAGTTTGTCCCGGTGAACGAAAGGGTTGCCTCACTGCGCCTTCGGGTTGCAGGGGGGAAATCTCTGACTGTCGTGACGGCGTACGCGCCGAACGGCAGCTCAGAGTACCCAGCCTTCCTAGATACACTGGAAAGTGTCCTAGTGAAGACACCATCTGGGGACTCTGTAGTTCTACTGGGAGACTTCAATGCTCACGTGGGCAATGATGGAGAGACTTGGAGGGGAGTGATTGGGAGGAACGGCCTACCTGATCTGAACCCGAGTGGTGCTTTGTTATTGGACTTCTGTGCGAGTCATGGATTGTCCATAACGAACACCATGTTCGAGCATAAGGTAGCTCATAAGTGTACCTGGTACCAGAGCTCCTTAGGCCAACGGTCGATGATCGACTTTGTAGTTGTCTCATCAGACCTGCGGCCTTATGTGCTGGACACTCGGGTGAAGAGAGGGGCAGAGTTGTCAACTGATCACCACCTGGTGGTGAGTTGGATCAGATGGCGGGGGAGGCTGCCAGACAGACCTGGTAAACCCAAGCGCATAGTGAGGGTGAACTGGGAACGGCTGGCTGAGGACCCTGTACGGAAGATCTTCAACTCACACCTCCGGCGGAGCTTCTCCCTGATCCCGAGGGAGGCTGGGGACATGGAGTCTGAATGGACCCTGTTCAGAGCCTCCATTGTTGAAGCGGCAGCTTTGAGTTGTGGCCAGACGGTCGTTGGTGCCTGTCGTGGCGGCAACCCAAGGACCCGGTGGTGGACGCCACCGGTGAGGGAAGCCGTCAGGCTGAAGAAGGAGGCCTTCCGGGCTTGGCTAGCACGGGGGACTCCGGAATTGGCTGAGAGGTACCGGCATGCCAAAAGGGCAGCAGCGACGGCTGTCACGGAAGCAAAAACTCGGGTATGGGAGGAGTTTGGGGAGGCCATGGAAAAGGACTTTCGGTTGGCCTCAAAGAGGTTCTGGCAAACCGTCAGGCGACTCAGGAAGGGCAGGCAGGGCCTCGTCCAGGCTGTTCTCAGCAGGGACGGGGAGGTCCTGACCTCAACTGAGGATGTGGTCGGACGGTGGAAGGAACACTTTGAGGAGCTCCTAAATCCGACTGACACGCCCTCCATAGAGGAGGCAGGGCCAGAAGATTCAGGAGGGTCGTCACCCATCTCTCTGGCAGAGGTCACTGAGGCAGTTAGAAAACTCCACAGTGGCAAGGCGCCAGGGGTGGATGAGATCCGCCCTGAAATGCTGAAGGCTTTGGATGTTGTTGGGCTGTCATGGCTGACACGCCTCTTCAACATCGCGTGGGAGTCAGGGACAGTGCCTGTGGAGTGGCAGACGGGGGTGGTGGTCCCCATTTTTAAAAAAGGGGACCGGAGAGTGTGCTCCAACTATCGGGGTATCACACTACTCAGCCTCCCTGGGAAAGCCTACTCTAGGGTATTGGAAAGGAGACTGCGGCCGATTGTCGAACCTCGGATACAGGAGGAACAATGTGGATTCCGTCCTGGCCGTGGAACAACGGACCAGCTGTTCACCCTCGCACGGATACTGGAGGGATCATGGGAATTTGCCAATCCAGTCTACATGTGTTTTGTGGACCTGGAGAAGGCTTACGATCGTGTCCCCCGGGGTGTCCTGTGGGGGGTACTGCGGGAGTATGGGGTGCCAGGTTCGCTGCTGCGAGCCATTTGGTCCCTGTACAGCCGCAGTGAGAGCTGTGTCCGTATTCTTGGCACAAAGTCAAGCTCATTCCCAGTGAGTGTTGGACTCCGCCAGGGCTGTACCTTGTCTCCGATCTTGTTCTTAATTTTCATGGACAGGATCTCAAGGCGCAGTCGGGGTGAGGAGGGTGTCCAGTACGGTGGCCTTAGGATTGCGTCTCTGCTTTTTGCAGATGATGTGGTTCTGTTGGCCTCATCAAACTGTGACCTCCAGCACACATTGGGGCGGTTTGCAGCCGAGTGTGAAGCGGTCGGGATGAGGATCAGCACCTCCAAGTCCGAGGCCATGGTCCTATGCCGGAAAAAGGTGGCTTGCCCCCTCCGAGTTGGGACTGAGTTCCTGCCTCAGGTGGAGGAGTTCAAGTATCTTGGGGTCTTGTTCACGAGTGAGGGTAAAATGGAGCGGGAGATCGACAGGCGGATCGGGGCGGCGGCGGCAGTCATGCGGTCGTTGTACCGGACCGTCGTGGTGAAGAAGGAGCTGAGTCAGAAGGCAAGGCTCTCAATTTACCAGTCGATCTTTGTTCCAACCCTCACCTATGGTCACGAACTCTGGGTAGTGACCGAAAGAATGAGATCGCGGATACAAGCGGCGGAAATGAGCTTCCTCCGCAGGGTGGCTGGGCGCACCCTTAGGGATAGGGTGAGGAGCTCGGACACCCGGGAGGAGCTTGGAGTAGAGCCGCTGCTCCTCCGCATTGAAAGGAGTCAGTTGAGGTGGTTCGGGCATCTCGTCAGGATGCCTCCTGGGCGCCTCCCTATGGAGGTGTTCCGGGCACGACCAACTGGGAGGAGACCCCGGGGAAGACCCAGGACACGTTGGGAGAAATATATATCTCGGCTGGCCTGGGAACGCCTTGGGATCCCCCAGGAGGAGCTGGTGGATGTAGCCGGGGAAAGGGATGTCTGGGCGACCCTCCTCAGCCTGCTGCCACCGCGACCCGGTCCCGGATAAGCGGGAGAAAATGGATGGATGGATGGATGGGTTGGACCTGTTCTGGTCTTACAGACTACTGCTCACACAGGCAGGACTCTTACTGAGTCCTTCATTCAGCACTGGAAAAGCTGATACTCACTTCAGTGACCTTTGCCTTGCTTTCATTTTATATTCCAGTAAATATACCTAATCCCCTCCACAAAAACAATAAGTCAACCAATCAAAACAGCCCTTGTATGTTAATACACTATCCATGTGGATTAGAGATAACTCAGTCTGACAGGTTCAGACTGTTAGCAGGTCCAAAAGTTTCACAGGTGTTCGCCACAACAAGTCTATGGTGATGACCATGGCTTCAGTCAGAAGGAGGGGGGCTGCCATGGAAAACACAATCACACAAGTGCAGTGCAGCCATTGTAAAGCCTGCTATTGAAAACAGCATTGAAGCAACATTGAGTCACTGTCACTCGGCAAATCTCCCACCATCATTATAATTATCACGTCTATTTTGGTGCAGCCACTGCACAAAGACATAAAAGAATTTTTAAACGTCTAATTAAGTTGGGATGGCAGAGTAATCTTTGGTTCGTGTGAGAATAGAGACGTCTGTGAGAATGTGAGGATAAAGACGTTTGTCTGCGGAATTTATGTATGTAATACCCTGCCTACACATCCATACCAACCTTCTTGGAGTACCGAATTATAACCAAGATTCAGGGTTCTGACACTCATTTGTGCACTCATTAGGCTAAACTAATCGGGAATACCCGATATGTTTCCGACATGTGATCCATGTCTTCCATATCTAACTCAATCTGACAGCATCCATGCAACTACAGAAAAACAATGTATAGGCCTTGTGTGCTGTAGAGCTAGGATAAGTACAAGGATGAGTGACTAAGCCTCATTCTCCTTCAAAAGACATTAGTTATACTTTAAAGTGTGACGGAATAATCCCAAAAGCATACATATACCACAATATTCCCTATCAAGAGATAAACTAGAAACAAAAGTAATCGCTTCGTTATCTAATTTTATTCGGAAAGGCTGGTACATGTAACGATAGAAATACATGATAGTGATGACCACCGCTGTTATTTCCTAGTTTTAATGGTGAGGTAATCCCGTTCGGTTGAGGGATGTATCAGGACAGGTGCTCTCCGCCCCCACCGTATTCCGTAGCTACGATCGCGCTAGACTGGTTTGTTTCACAACCCTGACTCATTGTGTTGTCCTAACACAAACTGATATGAAAAGATAAGACCGTCGTATAGGCTGGAACACGTCTCCAACTAAAGCATGTATGATCATTTAAATCTAGCACACACTGGGTTGAGAATGTGGAGCACTCGGCCTCTTCATCCTGTCGCTAGATTTGATAAAGAGCTGTGTAGCGAGTTTAGGCGAAAACTAACTTTACCTAGAGGAGGAAGGAGAGGCATATGTTGTTAGAGCCACTGGAGTGTAATGCATTCATGCAGATTTGTGCTGATGTCGCTCGACATAGGCTGTCGAAACACACGCTCGTCCCGAACAGACAAAACCTTCATCAATAGAAATGTCACAGCTAGGACAAATAGGCTGCCTGACAGTGTGTCGAAACTGGTCATTCACCATTCGCTGCAATACACAGTCAATGGATGGCTTACCTGCTGTTTTTCAAAGTGCTCTCTCTCCGCTCCTAAATTAGTTTCAGTACGTTTGTTTTTCACCCGTGTGGGCACCTGTCGAATCGAATTCATTCTCTACTGTGACCACTTGAGCTCGCAAAATGTGCAACGGTGTACCAACAGTTTGAAAAGAACGGCCGAGTTAAAAGAGAGTGATAAACCCAGAGCGATGTGGAGGTAATTTCCTTGATGTTATCAGGGACAGGTAACCACTCAGTTGTCCGACAGAGACATCCACGATGGTGCATCCGCTAGCAGTCGTTATTAAACCACGAGCTTGTCGAATCACTTAAATAGCGGCTTGGAGGAAAGGAAGAAAAGACATTTTGTGTTGTATCCCAGAAGCGAGTCGAGATCCTAGATCAGCTTGTATGGGAGCAACTCTCACATAGCAACAATCCGGTAAGAGATAGATGAAACGTCAGAGCGCTCCTCCACATACGTCATGTGAGAAGTCACGCCCTCTGCGCTCCTTTATTGCTGATGCAAATGTACAGGTGCATTGAGTTTGTCTGTCGGATATGATCAATGCATTATCATAAAAGTAAGGCTTAAAGCAAAGCCGTTTAAATGCAGGAGGTATATAAAATAATAGGAACGCTTGAGGAAAAAGGGCTCGTATTTTGAAGTAATTAAATCACACCTAGACGGGATTCTGAACTCGTCTCCTATTATTTTAAGTAATAGTTACTCATGTTTGTGTTGTAACAAGCGTCTTAAAAGGATTATTTTGTGCTTTTAAAGAGGACAGGAGGACAGTGATTTCAAGTTGAAGCTGACTTACAGCTCAAACTGCCTCAGAAATGAAGACCAAATTTACCCCTCTGTGATCCAGTCTCAATCAAAAGCGTGTGTCGTCAACTTTGCAGTAATCGTTATTTAGACCAATAGGCAGGCCTAACGTTTAGAATCCACTGCTAACTGAGCACAACTGGCAGCAAAAGATAACATGATGAAAAGGCTTCAAAACCTCTTCTTTCTGAGCAAAGTAACACCATGACATGGTCTGAAGAGTTGGGATCTAACTGACTTTGTGTTGAACCCACGCTTTGTGTCACCTGCTGTTAAAATGGTGTTGCTTTGTGATGCTGTGTGAAACCATCTCAGAGTCTCAGGGTCTAATTATTACTTTGCATGTTGTGATCAAGGATACCAAAGCCCTTTTAGGGTTCCAGGTGTAACGGTACAAATTTTCTTTCCTTAACTTGTTCATATATGTCAAGATGCCCCCACACACTGCCAAATGGATCTAAGAGTGTGTCCCTGGACACCAAAATAACAGCAAATCATTTACACGGTCTCTCCGATCAGTAGGTCTCCACAACATCAGGCTTTCACATCGCAGCTGTGGAGTGTAGAATGAAGGGGGAAATGGAGTTTGATTTTGTGTGAAAGTGGTTTTGTCTGTTCACATTTGCCTGTATTGGAACAGTTCATTCTTTTATTTTAATCACCCAGTGACTTGATTCTTGATTCCCTGTGATTTGATAGGTCCTTTGGATGATCCAACCACTGTGCTTGCAAACAGTTTAGAGTGAAATGACAGTCAGCCTAAGGTATAAAATGATATTTGCCAACATGATGAAACATGATTAACTAAAATAAGGCTACGGACTCAGATTTCGTTCAGTATTACGTTTGCTGAATTAAAAAAAAAACAAACAAACAGAGATTTTCATCTGCGCAATAACTGGATGAAAATGACAGCCATTTGGTGGGAAACCAATGCCTGCCTTTAGATCAACTGGATTAAATCTGAGGATAGGCTAAAATGATGCATGGATTATAAACAGAACATTTTGTGTTTTCTGTATTCTTTCTACACTTGTTTTAGGCTTCACTCTCTCCTGAGGGGGTAAATTACACCTTGGATGAGGTGAGTAGACAAGTGATCCTGCTGTTATGTAACACCAGTCCGAAAACATGCTCTTATAAATGGTGCAAAAAAGAAAAATCTCTAAATGCATATAAATCTGCTCTAGGGCTTTACAGTAAGAGGCTTATGTAGTTTCAGAGAATAGGATGATGAAAAGAGTCGAACTCAAGAAACTCAACATTCACTAAACTTGTCAATACAGGGAAATTATGAGAGAGAAAATCAAGCATAAATTCAGGTGATAGATCTTGGTGACATTGTTTTAATTACACCCTCTCCTTCAATTTCTGTGTCTGAAAATGGGACACATCATATGTCTTCCCTCAGGCAATGAATCATCTCTTATGCCAAGATTAATATTTATCACTCCATCATATGCTCAGGGTGCAGTGTAATAAGGGAACTGTGCTTACCTTCGGGTTAATCTGTGCAGAATGGTGGGGAAAGTGAATTAATCCGCCTGGAATTAAGCTTTAGGCATAGAGACATGAGAGACATGCAGTTTCTAAAGGAAATCCTAGTCTGAACCAATGAGACTGGCTATAGATGAGTATGCTGGTTTTTGTATGGACACTGATGGAGTGTTTGTGAGTGTATTTTTGCGGGAATTCATCCAGTAAAAACTGAATTACATTATCTCTACCTGTGGCCAAATTCCCCTCCTCATTTTGACCTTTTTTTCCAGGACACTTTCACAAACGCGATAAAACTTAGGTTACAGATACAGATGTGCTGGGACGTCATAGAGCCTCATCCTTATCTCATAAATGTTCATGACTACCATCCAAATGAAGATGGATAATATTTTTAATGCTCTCTGTATGAGTTGTGTTTTCGTGGTGTGGTATATTTGGTGTTATTTTACTGCAGTCTGAACACCATTGGGTAGAAAATGAACCCTGCACTATCACTCCCACAGTCCGTCATTTGTGATCACCAACAAAATACATATAACTTTTGGGCCCTCGGTTCCAAATTGCTGCTGTATGGCGAAGCACTGCCACGCAACCACATAAAACTGCAGCCATGCCTACAGATCCAGTCACGCAAAAATGTAAGAGCTGCAGGAATGCCGATGGACAGGACCTGTCTCTTTATTTCCTTTTTTTTTAAAAGACCTTTTGTTTCCATACATTCACAGGACAACCACCACACCCATCTCATCAAATAAAGACACTGTGCTTGTAAACCATTTGGTGCCAGAGACCAAGCAGATGTAGGAAATTACACCCAAGACCTGGATTTCTTTCCAAAAGGGGGAACCTCTATGGCGTTTCTGTACTAGACTGGGCTCTCACTTGGCGGCGACCACATCACTACGGTGTGTTGCTCAGAACTGGTCATATCTGCACTGCCAGTCACCAAGTTACAACCTGGCTTTCCATTTTTGGCTGGTCAGCAGCTAACTAACCACAAAAGAAAGAGGAATAAAAACACGATGGCATTTTAAATGTACTCCCTAATAAGAAATATTGTGGAACTGAGTCTGTTAAACTCCTAATAAAATTTAAGCGAATAAGGGAAAAAGAAATCACAATTAAGATTTTATTTCTCTCTGTTTTCTGGTAAACCAGTTCCAACCAAGTCGTGTCTGTGTGACAGGAATTTCGTGTTTGAGGAAACAGGTACAGCAGACACGCAGGTGTGGTGTTCCAACGCCAGGACAGGTATGTGTGTGTAGGGGGAAAGACAAGAGCACATGGAAAAACTGCTTCCTTCAACGAACAAATTGGACAACTCACATTCCAGCGATGCCAGTGTTAGGACTTAAGCGATGGAACTCACATGTACCAGACTAGCCCCTGCCTAATTCGGTACTTCAGCAGCTTTAAAAGGCATTCTGCGCGACACTTCTCAAGGTCCAGTGCGCTGCTACATTATTGTAATCCAACTGTTTCTCATATAGAAGCGTGTCGCTGGTATGGTAAATCCCCCCCCCCACCACAAACACACACACATACACACACACACCCCCAACCAGCTCTGATCTGATGTCACAATAATCAAAGGATAAGAACACGAGACGTGCTATGCACGACAGCCAAACCGTAAATATGTGACGTGACATTAGCACGGGACACTCAAAATACCTCGAGTCTTCATTTTAATGTCATAAGTGAGGTGTTTTAATGTGTAGCACAATGTTCACTCACAAATAAAGTCCTTGTAAAGTACAACATGACCCTGCTAATACTAAAAAGAGTTTAAATATGAATGTGAAAATGATAAAGGGCTTATTCAACTCAGTGTCTCCCATGGGGCTTCGTCAGAGTGGAAGAAATTACCGAAAGATTTGTAACTGGGTGTGGACCTGTATGTAGAGAAAAAGAAAGAAGGAGAGAGAGAGAGAGAGAGAGAGAGTTTTCTGAAAGCACTGTATAAAGCCAACAACTAAAAAGAGTCAATACTTGGATTCAATATTTTAGGAGTATTTTATGTAAAATTAAGACTAGTTTGACGTGAGGGTGAACCAGTTCATGTTATGGATAATTTATACTTAAAATGACGATAATTTAATGTGTTGGAAAGTTTGATTTTGCTGATTTTCAAATATTTTTGATGTTGTGACAGGATTGTATTCATCTCATATAGTGAATGATTACGCAGTCATAACCAAGTAATTGTTCTATTTCGAGTTTCCTATTCAATGATGCCCCCTTGTGGAGCCATACTGTAACTACTTCGCCATGAAAAGCGTGTCACTTATCCTCGCTTCAATACTGTGATAATTCGAATATCGCCAGAGGGGTTTCCTCGTCCCCGACTAGTCAACTCAAAAGTCAGTATTGCCATTGTCAGAAACGTAACTACTCTGTGAACTGAGTGATCAGATACAGCTTCAACCTAAGATTGCAGTATATTAGCCCCTGACATCACACCCACGCGACGCAGACCCGAGTGAAATTTATAGTGTTCCCCTATATTTATTGAAACTATCATTACAATTAACAGCGCAATAATATTTACCTTTTCTAAAACGCTTCAGTTCATTATAACAAATGTTTTCTTCAACATCACAACGTAATTGCCGCTAGGACTGCCACGATTATTTTTCTATGGATGAATATATCGACTAATGAGGCATTTTCCAAAGGTTGCCCTTACAGCGGTGAACAGCGGTGAGTATGACTCGGGAAGGGCCCAGCCATATCTCCCTTTTCTGCTGAGATGGACCGCATAGCGCTGCAACGTGTGTCTTTAGGCTTAATTAAACGCATTGATTTTTAAGGATTCTGTTATTCTGTTACAACCAGTTCATCCTGACTTTCTCTCCCCTGTAACGACCTAATGTAAATATGGCACCGTCACCATGCTCTACATTTTGTCCTTCCTTTAATGGCCAAGGTGAACTGAAGCGTGACTTTCACTGTTGTGAGTGAGAGGGATGACAGGCGCCCAAGCTGAGATGGTATGGGCTATACCTTACCGAGCAGTGTTAATTTGGCAGGTGATTTTGATTTAGTCTGTTTTAGTCTTTTGACTGAAATACATATTCGTTTTTGTCATATTTTAGTCATTCGATCATCATTAGTTTTAGTCTAGTTTTAGTAAACGAGAACTAGACACATTTTAATCACATTTTTGTCAAATGCATTTGTCACATTTTCGTCAGTTTGCATTTTTTAATTAAATCATTATAGTGATTTCATCAAGCACACAGATAGGCTTACTCTTAGGCTTGTTATCGGTATGCACAATTAACATTACCAAGTCAAGTGAACAAGAAAACATAGCCGTCTGCTTCTAGCTAACAAAGTCAATATAACAATAACTGCATTGCACTGGATAAGTATAGTACTGGCCCGTAAGTTACTGCAGTCAGTATAAAATACCCCAGATTTCTGAGTTGTAAAAGAAGATTTGATTCATGGTTAAAGACAGTGGTGAGTTCATCATCACAGCAAGAATGATTGGCTGGAAAGATTGTGAGAAGAGAAGCGTAAACATAGATGTAGGATCCATATTTTACTATCCTGATCGTGTCGGGAACTGAATTAAAATGAGAGAGCCTAGCCCTAGACTGACTACAATTTAAGTTAAGTTTAAGTTAAGTTTTAATTTCAGTGATTGCACACACACACTGTGAACAGTGAGCAGTGAATTTGTCCTCTGCATTTAACCCATCCAACACACCAGTAGTGAACACACACCAGACGCAGGAGCAGTGGGCAGCCTCCTTGGTGAGCGCCCGGGGAGCATTGGGATTAAGTGCCTTGCTCAAGGGCACACAGCCGGGGATGTTGGGCCTGGGAATCGAACTGGCAACCCTCCAGTCACAGGCCCGGTTCTCTACCCTTTAGACCACGGCTGCCCAACTACTAACTACTAAGGCTAAGTGTCACAAAATTATCAAATTATTGTACATTATGGGACTTGGCATTATTGATCGTACATCGTACAGAGAGCAAAATTATTGTACAAATTCGATAATAATCGTACATCTGGCAACGGGTTGCCAAGTTAACTTTAGTTAAAATGTTTAAGGTTCGATTTCCAGAGGAGGGAGGCTATAATTGCTTGTCCATTCGTCTGTCTCTGACATTATCCTTTCGTTAGTATTCGTCAATGAAAATGGTAAAATGGTAATGGTAATAGTCACAGTTTTTATTCTAAAATGTGCATTTTTATTTAGTTATCGTGTCCTTTTCGTCGTAGAAAAAGTTCGCTGACGAACATTTTTCGTCACAGTTTTCGTCGACGAAATTAACACTGTGGCTGAGTCTCCTACAATCGCCGGTATGCACGACCCTTTCAGTGAAATAAACGCGTGCATCAAGTAAAGGCCGGGGAAAATTATGCCAGTATTTATTTTTCGGGGCATTAAAACGAAAGGGCAGTGAATTAAAATGCTCACAGTAGTCATTTTTTGTTGCTAAAAACGAAATAACACTGGTTTTAAAAAGGTAGCCCTTTTGTTTTCCAGGCTATGAAAAAGGAACGCACATGGGTTAAAAAATAAACAAACAAACAACAAAGACAACAACAAAAACAATTTGAGGATGTTTTAGTGAATTCAGTTTGCCTTATGCGTGTTCATCTGTTCGCGCATTATATTAAACATAAACGATCAAAACAAACAATCTTTCGGATCATGTACCACGTTAAACATTTCATGCTGGTTAAATTTAGAAACCTAGGTTCACCTGCTGCCTTGAAAATGTGAGTAAAGTCAAATTGAAAAATACCATTGTTTCAATTCAAAAACTAAAGGTGAAAAAGTTGACTACTAAGCACTTGTTGTCTTAACATTGTTTTTTAAGTCTTCAAAGTTAATTTAACTTTTAGTCACTTGTTGTTTGAACTTAACACTTTGAGTTCAAAGCCCCCCACTAAACATATAGCCTACTCGCAGCCCAGGCTGTAACATTTCACACTTTAGGAGAAAATGATACTGTAGAACACTAAAACAGTCACACTGTTGTTTATTGGAGTGGTATCTATATGGCTCAGGGGTGCACTGGGAAAAAAACTCAACGATGGACTTATCCACTTGGACCAGCCCACTGGGGCAGGCTGCTAGGGTTGGGTCAGGTCGGGTTGCTTACATATGTACAGTATATACAACAGTCAGTTATGGTTAGGGGGGTCAATGTAATTACATATGTATTTATTGCAACCCTAACCTACACAAAAAATATGCAAATGTTTATCACATTTTGTGTCATGTTTTATGGTGAATAACACTCCAGAAATTTTTGTTGTTACTTCTTTTATTATCTTTCATAGAAAATAAAACAGCAGAAATCTTGCATTCTTACTAATTCTTATTTACTGAGAACAAAAAAAAATTCCTAAAATAAATACAATGATGATGTCCTAAAATGAAAACATAACATTGCCTACATCTGAACTGATGTATTTTACTCAGGTACTAAGGTATTTCACATATTTTCAAACAAGCCAAATAAGATAAGCAAATGTTTGTCATCTTTCAACCGGACAGAATATAATTAAAGTAATTGAAACATGTAGTTTTTGTTTGTTTTTGTTGTTTATTTGTTGCTTTTTGATTAGCCAGCCAAAAAGGCCTGACCTGACTTTCAATGCCTATACTCTAAGGAGATCACTTTCTCTGCAACTTTTTCAATGATCACATCAGCATCCAGAGTGAGCAGGATGTCCCTCTCTGTTGCCGGCATAAAAGCCTCTAAATGATCTTGTGAGAGTTTGCTTCTGAGCCTGTTTTTAATCAACTTGGGCGTTGATGAATGTACACAGGTGACCTGTGATACAGGGTAAGCAGAGATTGGTATGCTAGACCAAGGAGGTGGTACACATCTGTCAGCACATTGTACAGCCTGAGAATCTGGTAGCAGCGCTGTCTGGTTGTTTTGTAAGCACACGTTATAGCTATTTTAACTGAACATGTAGCCTAGCCTATAATTTTACATTCATCTCACCGCTTCAGTCTGCTCCTTGAAGGTAGCATTGCTGGCCACTTGATAATGTTGATGCTCAAACATGTTAAATTTTTTTTTTACATTTGGAAACCTGTGCCTTTAATGCCTGCTTCCTTTTTCTCACATTTTTTTGGCCCCTCCTTTTTTTGACACTTTGTCATCCATGGCTTTCGTTGGCCATATCACTGCTGCGTGCTACTTTTGCATTCAAGTAGGTCTAACTGCAGTACTACACCACACGCCTACTACATGACATGCCCACTGTGGATATGGTTAGGGTTGTGGTTAGGGTTAGCGTTAGGGGCCTGTGACATTGCATACTAATCCAGGAAGTTACCTGAGGGGGTGTGTCATGTAGTAAAGTGGGCGTGACACGTAGTCTGCTAGACTGCAGACAGACTCTGCTCTCTGGATTAGTGTAGAATGTGAATGCACATCAGAGATGGCACAAGTAAAAGTAGAAGTACTGTTGCTAAAAAAAAGTACTCTAAGTAGAGTTAAACTTAGAACCGTTTTTGTAAAGTGTAAGTGAGTGACTATTTTACTCTTACTTAAGTATTTTTCAGGAGGGATATTTTAACTCTACCTAGAATCATTTTTTTTTTTAGCAAAAATACCTCTACTTTTACTTTTGCCATCTCTGATGCGCATTAACTAACTTGATCGTGATTAACCAGTGAACCCAGTCCCGGAACACGCACGCACCCTGAATGACAGGCACACCGAGAGGGCCAGTAAAGAGACAGACAGGGCCGGTAAAAACTTTCTGGATTTTTTGGCGGCCCACTGGACTTTGTCCCGGTATGGCCATACACCACTGATATGGCTCATCGTCAGTCGATAACTGGTAGATTAAAAAGAAAGTTTTTCTCATTCTTAAAAACCGTGCATTTTTTTTCTCAAGCACCCAACCCCCATCCTGCTGTTTTTCTGGATTTTTTTGTCCACAAAAGGATGCTTACAATCATGAGTTCAATGAACACATATAGCGCTGACAAAATTCTCAAACAGTCAACACAATGAATAACAGTGAGTTTAATTTTTAAAAACTCATACAAATACAGTTGAGTTCAATATCCAAAACTTGACATAGCAGATAGAAATAAGTGGGCATACCTAAATGGGGCTGGAATGTTTTACAGTGTATTCAGACTGTGTTCTCCCTTCATAGGTTGCCTGCAGACTGTGAACACAGAGGGCTACATCACATTGCCCTTGGCCTGTCTGAACAGCATGCTGAGTCCTGTAGTTCACTACTGCTCTAGCCCCTTATTAAAGAACATGTCTGAAAGGCTGGTGAGGATTAACCTCTGAGAAAGGAGAAGTTGAAAGAACACAGTGCATAAAGATCAGTAACACATTTTCTTCTATTTAACAAACTGTGAAGTCTGACATGGTTGTGGGAGCTCAGCATTATTCTTTTGTGACACTAATAATATTGCCAGTGGTTGTTCCATGACTGCACCAAACCAATTCAGGTCCAGGTCCAGGTCCAGTTTTAATTTACATAATCTCAGAGGTTTCAGGACACCTCAGTTCGGATTCAAGAGATTAAAGAATGTTTCTGTCCCAGACTCAGTCATTCTGCTGAACCAGCAACTGGGTTCAGCCCAAAGATACTGAGCAAATTTAACCATGGGATCATGGGATGGGAACAGAAAGGACAGGTCTAATAATTCAGATTGTTGGCAGTATGCTTTAATTAGCCTCAGGCAGTAGATTAACTCATGCACTCCTCTTAAGTGTCCTGTAGTTGATGTGATATTTTTCTCTTTCTAATGAGCTTCTTGTAGTTACCAAGTACGGACAGAATCGTGTCTGATGCAAAAGAAATCTGAGAAATTGATAATAAAAGTAACAATTTATCTCATCATAAGAAAAATGCATTACAAGCCTCCAAAATTGGAACCTTCCACGCTCAACAAGAATTACACGCAGTCATGAAGTGTAAATTGTCTTTATTTTTCCCATTTAAAAATGGATAAAAGTGCTGAACAGTGAGAAAACTTTAGCTTACATTTTACTAAAATAGCTATCCTGAAGATTAGGAGCAAAAATTTGTGATAGTTCATTCAGACAAGAGTAAAGAGACAATGACACGACAAAGATAACTCACAAAGCTGTTGCCAAGCTATGAGGGATCAAGTACAGCTACTGATGAAGGACAAAAATCTTAAAATCAAAAAATTCATTCATTCATTCATTCATTTTCAAAGTCACTTATCCTAATTAGGGTAGCGAGGAAAATAAAAAAATTCATAAAAATTGACAAGTAATATTATACTTTATTATACTGGCTCATTGAGGCCTTAGTTCCAATAATGTATAAAGTATTACATCTCACATTGCATGATCATCAAAACAACATTGTTGTTTTCAGTTGTATTAACATAGAGTGTTTCTAGTGTCTTCGCTTAGAACTATTCACAGAGACTCAGTCTCAGACAAAGGTAAATAAAGAGTAAAAATGTCAGACACATGAGGATATTCAAAGACACAGTATGGAAATTTTGTAAAGAGTCATACCTCCAGATATACACATACAGATATAAATACAGTTTTGAATGTAATTAGTCTCTGAATTGCTTTTACACATCCTCAGGAAATTCCACACGAGACTCAGCTTTGTGTCTTTACACATGAGAAATATGGAGAGAGAAATCCCTATAATTCGTGTGCTGTAAAATTATTCAGATTGTAAAATTATACTTTTACATTTTGTCATTGGGTCTTGATAGGTCCTCATTGTAACAAAGTGCCAAGTGTATACCATAGTGTTTTGGCTGTACTCTGAGATGTTTCCCCAACATAAGGATGTTCTGCACCTCAGATTCTGAATTTATAATAATACGAACAATATAATAAAAGAAATAACAATATCCTTTTCATAGATTTCACCCTCTCAATTTGAACCAGATTATTTGGAATATTTCACTATTCAAATTTGCAACAACTTTGAACAAATATAAAAAAAAATGTATAACATGTCAGGAGGACTTTCCCCTTTTGAGAGCATAGTCTTAAAAACTGAATTTTCTTTTTCTATTCCAGGTATCTGAAGTGCCGACACATCAAATAAAATGTGTATCCAACCATATGTATATGAAAACTACCCCTTTATGGTTACCTCTTCTTCCCGTAAACACACTAATTTCAGTTCCCTATCGGTGCTGACACTGTCAACTTCATGTGTGAAAAACACAGTTTTATATATATATATATATATGTGTGTGTGTGTGTGTGTGTGCGTGTGTTTATGTATTCAGTGTCAGCACCAATATGGAACTCAATTCAACTACTTTACAGGAAGGAGAGGACATCAGAAACCAGACATGTTTAAAGGGGTAGTTTTCATATATCTAAGGTTAGACACATATTAGATGTATTTATACACACACACACACACACACACACACACACACACACATATTTATTCTCTTTGGCTGTAACATATTGTCGCACAAAAGACATCTTATACATTCTTCATTGGCTTCTCTGTTTTGATAGCAGATTCACATGAAAGATAATTCTGCAGTGGAGGCTGAGTTAACCTAGTTCTCAGAATTAACTATCAAAAAAAAAGTGTGAAAACCAGAGCGACAACTTCTTCAAAAAACAATTTCAACATTAGCCAGTGGTTTTCAAGTCTATTTTAAGTTCTCTGCTGTGTTTGCATGAATTGCTTAATATGTAGCTGCAGACAGGTCTTAAAAAGGGAGTGTTCTCTCTCTCTCTGTCTCATTAGCTCCAGTCTCAGACAAGAGCAGAGTCACAAAGGATCACAGGAAACTGATCACACAGATCACTGACAGCTATGAACTACAGCAATTCCTGTTGTCCAGTTGAAGGAAATGTTCTCACCAAAGTGCTTCCAGCTCTGCTCATTTTCATCTTTGTGCTGGGTGTATTTGCCAATGGTCTGGCCCTTTGGGTTTTCTGTTATTATGTGAAGAGTTGGAAGAGTAGCACTGTTTTCCTCTTCAACCTGGCCCTGGCAGATTTCCTCCTGCTCTCTACGCTGCCATTTCGTGCCACTTACTACCTCTCAGGAATGGTGTGGACTTTCGGAGATGCGTTTTGCAGAATTTCTCTCTTCATGTTGGCTATGAATCGCCTTGGAAGCATCATCTTCTTAACAGTCATTGCAGTGGACAGATACCTTCGAGTGGTCTATCCCCACCATCATCTAAACTCGATGACGGCTCCCAAGGCAGCTTGTGTGGCTGCTGGACTGTGGGTGATTAATATTTCTTTGCTAGGTTACATGTTGGATCCAAAAGCCTTCAGGCTGAATGACAAACAGCAATGCGAGAGTTTTTGGATCTGTCGTCCGATGACTGCGATCGTCACAATGCGAAAATGCATCTACTTTCTGTCGTTCTGCATTCCGCTGAGCGTGATTCTATTCTGCACAGCCCGTATCGTCTCACAGCTGCGAGAGAGGCAGCTCAACAAGCACTCCAAGATCAAAAGAGCTCTGTGCTTCATCATCGTCGTGGTGTTCATGTTTGTCGTCTGCTTCCTCCCAAGCAATGTCACCCAGCTGGTCATTTGGACCAAGCTTACCAGTAGCTGGTGCTGCCAGACGATGGAAAACCTCACCACATTGTTCTACATCACCATCAGCCTCACCTACATGAACAGCATGATGAACCCTGTGGTCTACTACTTCTGCAATCCCACTTTCAAGAGAATCTACAACAAGGTAGTAAGATTCAGCAAAATCCCTGTGGAGACAGACACAAGGGAAGACAAGACACGGGACACCGCTTCCCAGACTCCCAGTCAGCTGATTAACTGACGACAGGAAAACCTCATTGGGAGTGTTGTAGACACGTACGCAAATGAACTCCGTCTATAAAACAAATAGTGGGGAGACTGTTGAACACTTAAGCATTAGTAATATTATTCCTCTGTTGAGCTTTGACATGCCTGTGACGCATTTACACAGTCTCTTTTCTTCTCCTTTATATGTGTAAACTGTTAGAAATACCTCGCATATGCATTTTAATTTTTGCTCCTAATCTTCAGGATAGCTATTTTAGTAAAATGTAAGCTAAAGTTTTCTCACTGTTCAGCACTTTTATCCATTTTTAGATGGGAAAAATAAAGACAATTTACACTTCATGACTGCGTGTAATTCTTGTTGAGCGTGGAAGGTTCCAATTTTGGAGGCTTGTAATGCATTTTTCTTATGATGAGATAAATTGTTACTTTTATTATCAATTTCTCAGATTTCTTTTGCATCAGACACGATTCTGTCCGTACTTGGTAACTACAAGAAGCTCATTAGAAAGAGAAAAATATCACATCAACTACAGGACACTTAAGAGGAGTGCATGAGTTAATCTACTGCCTGAGGCTAATTAAAGCATACTGCCAACAATCTGAATTATTAGACCTGTCCTTTCTGTTCCCATCCCATGATCCCATGGTTAAATTTGCTCAGTATCTTTGGGCTGAACCCAGTTGCTGGTTCAGCAGAATGACTGAGTCTGGGACAGAAACATTCTTTAATCTCTTGAATCCGAACTGAGGTGTCCTGAAACCTCTGTGAGATTATGTAAATTAAAACTGGACCTGGACCTGGACCTGAATTGGTTTGGTGCAGTCATGGAACAACCATTGGCAATATTATTAGTGTCACAGAAGAATAATGCTGAGCTCCCACAACCATGTCAGACTTCACAGTTTGTTAAATAGAAGAAAATGTGTTACTGATCTTTATGCACTGTGTTCTTTCAACAGGAAAGGGACTTTAGCTTTAAATGAGTCCGCAGCTGTCAGAGCTGTCACAGTAAACAATAAGCATAAATCATGTTTATGATTGTTGAGATAAAATTACCCTGGGATATAAGAATCCATGTCCCCAACTTATGATGGACCGACTCACAATTTTTTGACTTTATGATGATGTGAAAGCGACACGCATTTGTTACACTTCTGAAGAGTTGAGAAAGTAATGTTTGAAAAGATCACAGAACACCGTGCTGCTTTCATCAGCTGTAATAATTGTAATAGTTGTGTAGTTCTAATAATGTGAAAAAGCAACTGTATATAAATAAATCACAAACAGGGACAAACACTCACTTTAGAGAATTCACTATACATTTCTCTTTTTCTGTAAGAGTCCATTATTATGAGGCATGTAAGTTACCGAATGCAAAAAGGAATATCACACATGTGAATACTTTCTCTGAATCAAGAGGTACATCACTGTAAATAAAGTCTGTTAAATGTGTCAAAAGTCATTCTGTTTACTCATTATCTAACTCGTTAAACATACTGTTGTTGTACCTCAACTGGCAGACCCACTGTGACAGGCTAGAATATTGTGACAATTCAACACAGGCAACACTCTAATCTAAGCAGTGCTGGGTAACTCAGTTATACTGATATGTGCTGGTTGGCAGAATATATTTAACAGGTTTCACTGCATTTGACGTTCAACCTGTGCATCCCATAACTACACAGTACATTCACTCAAAATGAATGAAATTAAACCAAGAATAGTCAAATTATTACGCCTATTACTTCACACAATGCCTAATGCAGATTAGCAATGTACTGGATTTTTTTCAGTCCTCTTGTGCGATTATTAATCGTGACTACCAATACTTTTCTTCTTAAAACTACGTAACCTCTAGCAAATACAAAAATAACAACAAAGTATCTCTTACAATTTACAATTTAGTTATTTGGCAGACGCTTTTTACCAAAGCGACTTACAATCAGTGCATCAGTCTGATTTCTAATACCTCTTGTTGCAATTACTATCTAGTGACCAATTAATCAAGATTTAAACAAAATGCATGTTTGAAAAGATCACGGAACACCATGCAGCTTTCGTCAGGTCAGTAGTTGTAATGATGTGAAAAAGTAACTAGTCCCCACCTTTAGGTAGCCGCACATCCCCCCAATCAACAAGCAGCGCCCTCTACTGGTTACTAAAAAAAACATATCTAAAACAGTTCGAAATTTCATGGAGGGTTTTAGCCATAGGCGTATTAATTCCCCCTTTCTTAAACAGTAGCTGGCTATACTGGGTATACTGTGAAACTCATAGTCACCACACATTCGGTAGAAACCGTACTTTGAATTTTTATCTTTTCCCGGGCTAGCGATATGTGGTATGATACCGTCTCGTGATGCTGGGCAGCAGCACCGAGCTGCAGCTCCCTGTCAGCCACATGATTACGAGGGTAAACAACCGATACTCTGATACTGGCTAAGCTATGATCAGTAGGTTAGATGTATTCAGTAGGCGATTTGTTGTTTCTTAACAGGGGGATGGCCCAGTGGCAAACAGATGATCACTGACGCTACTCTATAGAGCAGGGGTGGGCAAATCCGGTCCTGGAGGGCCAGTGTCCTGCCGGTTTTTGTTTTCACCTCTTAGCTACCTATTGATTTTCACTTTGAAAACAGGTGTGCATGCTCGTCAGCCAATCAGAGACTGTATTTAGTTGGTTGACAAGAAAAACAGCAGGACCATGGCCCTCCAGGACCGGATTTGCCCACCCCTGCTATAGAGTATACATGGGGATAGCAGGTTAACAAGGATGCATTTTGGTCATTTTGCTAACAATTTTAGTGTAACCAGGGGTCATTAGGACCCAGGGGAAAAATAACGTGACCCTTCCAATTTAGACTAATTTGGTCAACTCTATAAGAGCGGTGTGGAAGGCACCCACTTCAGGTTTCCTTTACATCGTTGCTGTGGTTTTAGTTTGGAAGCTGGGCTGTGAGAGGTGCTGAGAAATTACGGTGTGTAAATGTTTGGTTTTTTGATGATTGTTATTGATGTCTGTCTTTTATTTCTTCCCTCCAGGCAGCGTCGCTGGGCGCAGATGTGTCGCACTGCAATATCTCACTGATCTGGGTGCAGTGGTTTGTAGTGAGTCACAAGGTATCGTGTTTGATCGTGTGTGGTGGTGTGGTAAGTTGGTTGCTTTTTGTTTCCTTTCTCTATCCCTCACCCTCACTCATTATTCCCCTACTGTGTCCTAGTGTGCTGCCTGGTCTGTCTGTCTCCTTGTTCCTTCCATGCTTGGTGGTTTTTTAAATTTTGTTCTTAAGGTATTTTATTGTGATTAACAATAAAAAAATTTGATTGTATTTAATAAATCTATTTTGTGTAACTGACCATCTTGACTGCTGGGTTTCATTTAACCATGAAGACCATATTTGGGAGTTTAGTTTGACCCGCTACTTGGTTACACTAGCAATGGCGATGGCATCTCCTACTGGATGTATGGTTTTAAATGCATTTTCGACTTATGATATTTGACTTAACCCCATCGTAAGCTGAGGAGCACCTGTGTGTATATTTATTAGAGGTGTGCATCTCTCCTATAAGATCTGATACATGGCTACCATACATTAACAAGGAACGATTCAGCGCGATGCAGTCTGATACAGTTCTTAACATTTGTTTAATGTAGATGTACTGGCCTCACTATGGGTCCCTGCACCTAGCTATCCAGACAGCTTAAACACCTACTTAATAACTCCAGGAGAACCAGGATTCCGTTTTGAAGTTTAATTAAGTAGTTCTTTTTTGTAAAACTGAAACAAACACAAAATGACACGTCGAAATTAGAGATGTGACAAAGTAATGTGATCAATTAATAAAGTAACAATTCACCCCAAACACTTGAAATATATAGTTTCGTATATCGACACATTTATAATTAACGAACTCACTTACGGACAATACGCCTAACAAGTTGTGTACGATGGACGGAACAGGACAGAGAAAACACCGTTACATAGCTGTAACTTGGCAACGCGAACACTAAATGAACACTACTTCCTACTTCCTGTCTTTAAAATAGGCTGCACTACTATTAACTGCCACTAGATGGCTTCAACAGACAAATAGGTAAAACTTAAACAGGCGGCTGAACAGTAGACATTCATTTTTCCATTACAAATTAATAAAGGCGGCATTGCTTACCTTCAAATAGATATTTCATGAAAGACCAGGGGATCCCAAGTATTTGTTACTTTGCGGCACGGGAAATAAAATGGAAGACAAATCATCTCAGAATTGTCATTGTGTTTTATTTCAGTATATACAGACAAAAAAGACTTACTGTATGAACAAATATTCAAGTCCTTCAAAATAAAACGGGATATAGATGCCATGGTTACCTTAGACCTCACCGAGTTGTGGCTAACTTGTGGCTGGACAAAGCGTTTAATATCCGTGTCTTTGTATTACATATTCTTGCTTGTGCTAGCTGCACTAGCATCTACGCATCCCTTGTCCGCATAGGTGTCACCATGCAGTCTCACCAGGTGAGTGGTAAGATTTGTCGTGCTACCACTGTGGCCTACTTAATCACTGTTCTACAGCCATTACAAATGGCTAGACTTTTGTCCAATTTTCTTTCCTCCTTGTGAAATCCGAATGTCTTCAGAACGTTGAATTTTAGATTTGATGGTGCACTGTAAACCGTGTCTGCGCCGTCGGACGTGTTCTTGTTTTTACCTCTCAAGTTACTGGCCACTAGATGGCTTCAACAGACAAATAGGTAAAACTTAAACAGGCGGCTGAACACTCCCCGCCTGGGGTCTATCAAAGGAGACCCCACATAACTATTACTACTAATTTCAAGAGTCCTCAGGAGACAAAAGAAGGATCAGTTATGTCACAGGTCTGGAGTAAACCTTTGGCTTGCCTTCCTTGATCACTCTCACATCCACTTTCCTCACCAATCCATCCCGGCTTGGAAGGGCCTTCGTGATGACAGCCATAGGCCAGTCATTTCTTTTTGCTTGGGCATCTTTCATTAAGACAACATCCCCTTGCTTGAGGTTAGGCCTCTTTTCTATCCATTTGTGCCGGCTCTGCAGGGTGTTCAAGTACTCTCGGCGCCACCTGCTCCAAAAGGTTTCTGCCAAGCTCTGAACTCGCTTCCACTCCTCCCTGAGAAGCTCTCCTTTCCCAAAGTCATGAGGCGGAGGTGGGGGAGCTCCAGTTTTCTGTGTCAAGAGCACCAGGGGAGTGAGAATGACAGGGGATTCTGGATCAGAAGACACAGGAATGAGAGGCCTTGCATTCATAATGGCATTGAC
Source organism: Chanos chanos (assembly GCF_902362185.1). Classification (NCBI taxonomy): domain Eukaryota; kingdom Metazoa; phylum Chordata; class Actinopteri; order Gonorynchiformes; family Chanidae; genus Chanos; species Chanos chanos. The sequence continues at coordinate 46,158,627 of NC_044495.1, forward strand.
CTCAGCCATGAGGGTCGTCAGAACTTCATAAGTTAGACGTGACTTCCCTTCAAGGAGCATGCAGTCCAGGATGCGACGAGCAATACCAATCATTCTCTCCCATACGCCGCCCATATGGGATGAATGGGGTGGGTTAAATACCCAGGTGCATTTCTGTTCTTGCAGATACTTCTCCACACTCTGTGAGTCAGAGCAAGATCCATCCATTCCCAGCTCTCGGCTCGCACCAACAAAGTTTGTGCCGCAATCTGAGCGTAGTTGCTTTGCTGGCCCTCTGACAGCGAAAAACCTTCTGAGTGCATTGATGAAGCTGCTGGCACTCAAGGCTTCGATCACTTCGATATGCACACATGCATGAGAACAGCACTGCCCACCTCTTACAGTTGGCATGCCCTCCTCTGGTGTGACGGGAAACTACCTCCCAAGGCCCGAAGACATCTACACCCACATAAGAAAAGGGTGGTGCTACCTGTAATCGCTCGGCTGGTAGGTCCGCCATCTGTTGGTACTCTGTTTTCCTGCGAAGCCTTCTACAGATGACACACTTGAAGAGCAGACTAGCGATGCTTCTTTTAGCTCCAACCAGCCAGATTCCAGATGCTCTGATGGCACCCTCTGTAAAATGCCTCCCTTGATGTTTCACTGCCTGATGGTGATGTTGTACAATGAGGGTTCCCAGATGGTGACGGCCCGGAACAATGACGGGGTTTGTTTCGTCTGTGCCTAACTGCAACTGTGTGATGCGACCCCCAACTCTGAGTAGTCCGGTGCTGTCAATGAAAGGATGCAACTTCCGCAGAAGGCTATGATGAGGAAGGTTGGCTGATGTTTCAATGCACCTGAACTCTTCTGCGTAGCACTCGTGCTGCACGCTCTTGATGACCAGTAATTTAGCTTTCTCCAACTCCTCTTCTGACGGGGCCTTGCGACAGATGTGCCACCCATAGCAGTTGTCTCCTTGCCTTACCCGAGAGAAGGAACGAGCAATGTGGACTAGGTGTGCTACTGCTTTGATGAGAATATTAAAGTTGGAGAAGCGCTCAAAGCGTGCGGTGCTTAGAATGTCCTTAGAGACATAAGTAATGTTAACAGTCGCTTGTAGGCGTACCTCGGGGTCAGAGACAGGGTCAACAAGATCGTAAGTCTCCTGAGGCTCTGGTGTAAGTGAGGATGGATTCTGAAGAAAGGCTGGTCCTGTGAGCCATGTCGTACTACCCAGAAGGGATGCTGGTATGGATCTAGACCCATGGTCTGCTGGATTAAGATTGGTGGAAACATACTGCCACTGTTCAGGAGCTGAAGACTGGCAAATTCGTTGGACCCTGTTGTTCACATAGACGTAGAATCTCCTGGATTGATTATGGATATAACCAAGTACCACCTTACTGTCTGTGTAGTACTTAATGCTGTCAAACTTTAGATCCATTTCCTCAACTATCATATCTGTCATCTCAACTGCCAGCACCGCCGCACACAGCTCTAATCGAGGGATAGAGAGCTCTGGTTGCGGCGCCAGCTTAGCCTTTCCAAAGGCAAAACCGACTTCCACATGACCATCGTCATGGGTTACCTTCAAATAGGCCACGGCTGCAACTGCCTTCACTGATGCATCCGCGAAGACACAGAGCTCCCTGAACCGAGCATTAGTGGCTGAGAAGGATGTGTAGGCTCGAGGTATTTTGAGCTCTTGGAGATCCTGGAGCGAGTCTCTCCATCTGTCCCACTCTGCTTCCATGTCTTTTGGTAGAGGTGAGTCCCAATCTTCAGCTTGTACAGAGAGCTGTCTTAGGAGTAGCCTTCCCTGTATTGTTACTGGGGTAAGGAAGCCGAGAGGGTCATAAATGCTATTCACCGTGGACAGAACTCCTCGTCGGGTGAAGGGTTTTGACTCAGCAGCAACTTGGAACATGAACACATCTGTCGCTATGTTCCAGGACACTCCTAGACTCCTTTGCAGGGGCACCTCATCAGTGAAGAGGTTCCGATCTTGGATATCTTTGGCCCGGTCTTCAGGGCTGAAGGCATCTATGACTACTTGCCTGTTGGAGGCCACCTTATGCAACCTAAGGTTGGAGATAGCAAGCATTTCTTGAGCACGCTTGAGGACACTGATGGCCTCTTCCTCAGTGGGAAAAGATTTCAATGCATCATCTACATAGAATTCTCGCTCGATGAACCTTCTCACATCGCTGCCAAAGTCTTCTTCTCCTTCCCTGGCTGCTCTCCTTAGACCGTAGATGGCAACAGCTGGGGAAGGGCTATTCCCGAAGACATGGACTCGCATTCTATAGTCCACAATGTTGCTGTTAAGGTTGTTGTCGCGATACCACAGGAATCGAAGAAAGTCTCTGTGGTCTTCTTTCACCACGAAGCAATGAAACATGTGCTGGATATCAGCGGTGATGGCCACAGGCTCCTTTCTGAACCTCATGAGCACTCCCACTAGGGCGTTGTTCATGTCGGGGCCTCTGAGCAACACATCATTTAGTGAAATCCCCTGATATGCTGCACTGGAGTCGAAGACGACGCGGATCTGCTCTGGCTTCTTAGGATGGTAGATTCCAAAAGAGGGGAGATACCAGGACTCTTGGCCCTCCTGTAATGGAGGAGCTATCTCTGCATGCTTGTTGTTTAACATTTTCTCCATAAATTCCAGGAAGTGTGCCTTCATCTTGGGGCGCTTCTCTAGGGTCCGACGGAGTGATATGAGACGATTGTAAGCACAGTCTCTGTTGTTCGGTAGCCTTTGCCTGGGTGTCTTAAAGGGCAGAGGTGCAACCCAGCTGTTGGAGTTGTCTTGATGGACCTCACTGTCCATGATGTGGAGAAACCTCACATCATCCATGGAAAGGGCGAGTTTGTGATCGCTGGATGTGCGATGGAAGATGGACTGACCCAGGTTCTCCTCATCTGGCGTTGGCGGTAAACTGTCCAAGGAAATTGCTGGAGAAGCTTGGTATGTAGTGATGTGACCAAATCTTTCCTTGACATGCACTTGACTGCTGCAGGGATGAAGGTAGCTTGGACGACCATTCTCTAAGACGCTAGTCTTGAGAGTGCTCACCTCAGATGGCTTGTGAGCCCCCCTTAGACAGACCTCTCCAACAATGACCCATCCAAGGTCCAGCTTCTGGGCGAATGGGGCATTGTGAGGCCCACTGATTTGTTTCCTAACCTTATGTACTCTCAGGATGTCTCTGCCAAGCAGCAGGAGTATGTCTGCTTGAGGATCCAGAGGTGGTATCTCATCCGCAGTCTTGCTCAGGTGACTGTGATAACGGGCTGCATCAGGAGTCGGTATCTCTGAGCGGTTGTTGGGGATCTGGTTACACTCAAGGAGTGTAGGTAGAGGAAGACTGATCTTCTGGTCGACCGATTCTATTACATAACCACAGGCCCTTCGCCCTGCTGTCTCTTTGAGCCCCGCGCATGTCTTCAGCATGTATGGAAATTCACCACCTTGTATGTTGAAGACGTTGAAGAACTCTGATCTCGCCAGAGATCTGTTACTCTGCTCGTCGAGTATAGCATAGATTCTCTTAGATTTATCACGGTGCCCCTTTGGATAAACGCTGACGAGACATATCTTCGAACATCCTCTTGCACTAACTCCCTCTCCACATACTTCAGTACACCTAGAGGTAACATCCTGATTGGTTGCCCTGTCTTCCTCCCCGCCATGCTCTGAAGAGGGAGGGGAAGACTTGGATCTCCATGGTGCAGGACCCGGATGGAGGGCTGACACGTGACGGTCACTCTGGCATTCTTTGCATTGTATTTCGACCTTGCACTCTTTTGCAAAATGATCAGTGGATGAGCAGCATCGGAAGCATATGGAGTTATCTTTAAGGAATTGCTTGCGCTCTTCTCCCTGAAGCCTCTGCACTTCCTCAGCGGATGGGGCTTCTCGTGGATAGGGCAGAGTTTGTTGTGATCCACTGATTTCTTCTCACCTCCAGACTTCCTAGGTGGGGACACAGTTGTCTTATGGACAGATACGGATGTTCTGTTGTATCTGTCTGGCCGCTCTCTTCTACCTGATGGTGTTTGAGAAGTGAGGAAGTTGAAACTGGGATCTGTACGTGCCTTAGCTTCTGTGCGCACAAATTCAACAAACACAGGGAAAGGAGGAAAGCTGACATTATGGTCACGCTTGTATTTTGACCCGAATGATGTCCACTTTTCCTGGAGATTATATGGCAACTTCTCTGCGATGGGATGAATCCCCCTGGAGGTGTCTAAGTATGATAGACCAGGTAAGTAGTCGTTCAGCTTTGCTGCCTGAAGCTCTAGCAACAGGTCTCCAAGTTCACGGAGCTTTTGTGGGTCTTTGTTGGTCACCTTTGGGAAGTTCTCAAGTTTGGTGAATAGAGCTTGCTCAATGGCTTCTGGTGAGCCATATGTCTCTTCCAGCCTCTCCCAAGCCATCATAAGTCCAAGTGGCGGGTTTCTGATGTTGACTGCCTTCATCCTGCGGACCTGCTCTGAAGACTCTCTGCCAAGCCATTTACCGAGAAGGTCAAGCTCTTCTCCTGCGGTCAGGTCTAATCCAGCGATGGCATTCTGGAAGGATGATTTCCATACCCAATAGTTTTCTGGCTTATCATCGAAGGTGGTTAGGCCGGTCGTCACGAGCTGGTTGCGAGCTAAACACTTAGCGAGGTCATGAGTGGTAGGGGTTCTGTCATACTCTGCCTGATATGGGTTTCTGCTGAAGGCCCCATGTAGCTGAGTAGGCGATCGATGTTGAATGTAAGGCCTTTTTCCTGCGTGGTCCATCACATGCTCTTCGGGTTTGATGGGAAGGGTTCCACAACCATCACTAGGATGTCCAGTTTCCCTTATGCCTGTAATGTTGGGTGCGTGAAGTATTGGATTTGCTTCTTGCATATCTTCAACAATAGGGTGGGGTGTTGAATTCATACGGCGTTGATCTCTTACGTAATCTTCAGTGTGCTGTAGGCGTTTTTGAGGTGAAAGAGGAATAGGAGTTTTAACGGCAGACCCTAGATCAGATTCAATCAAACCGGCTTCCAACATTTCTGCTTCAGCCTGAGCAGCATCTCTTTCTTTTGCTACCTGAAGGGCTTTGAGGGTGGCTTGAAGGCGGGCTTGTTCAACCTTTAACTCTATCTCCCGTTGAGCATAGGCTGCTCTGGCTTGGGCTGCTTCGGCTTTTGCCCGCGCTGTAGCGATAGCCAGGCTAACCCTAGAACTGGCTGATGACCTACTTGAACGGGTATGTAGAGATTGAAGATCCTCATTTTCTTCTTTGATCTTGTTTTCTATCTGCTCTCTGACACTATTGGAACTCTTGTGGCTACCTGCCATGTTGAGTTGATGGTTGCTTGACTCTGGGATGAGTAGTGTTCCACGTGGATACTCTCCAATGTATACAACTTGCTGTATTGTTGTCCTTTTACTGTACTGGCCTCGCTATGGGTCCCTGCACCTAGCTATCCAGACAGCTTAAACACCTACTTAATAACTCCAGGAGAACCAGGATTCCGTTTTGAAGTTTAATTAAGTAGTTCTTTTTTGTAAAACTGAAACAAACACAAAATGACACGTCGAAATTAGAGATGTGACAAAGTAATGTGATCAATTAATAAAGTAACAATTCACCCCAAACACTTGAAATATATAGTTTCGTATATCGACACATTTATAATTAACGAACTCACTTACGGACAATACGCCTAACAAGTTGTGTACGATGGACGGAACAGGACAGAGAAAACACCGTTACATAGCTGTAACTTGGCAACGCGAACACTAAATGAACACTACTTCCTACTTCCTGTCTTTAAAATAGGCTGCACTACTATTAACTGCCACTAGATGGCTTCAACAGACAAATAGGTAAAACTTAAACAGGCGGCTGAACAGTAGACATTCATTTTTCCATTACAAATTAATAAAGGCGGCATTGCTTACCTTCAAATAGATATTTCATGAAAGACCAGGGGATCCCAAGTATTTGTTACTTTGCGGCACGGGAAATAAAATGGAAGACAAATCATCTCAGAATTGTCATTGTGTTTTATTTCAGTATATACAGACAAAAAAGACTTACTGTATGAACAAATATTCAAGTCCTTCAAAATAAAACGGGATATAGATGCCATGGTTACCTTAGACCTCACCGAGTTGTGGCTAACTTGTGGCTGGACAAAGCGTTTAATATCCGTGTCTTTGTATTACATATTCTTGCTTGTGCTAGCTGCACTAGCATCTACGCATCCCTTGTCCGCATAGGTGTCACCATGCAGTCTCACCAGGTGAGTGGTAAGATTTGTCGTGCTACCACTGTGGCCTACTTAATCACTGTTCTACAGCCATTACAAATGGCTAGACTTTTGTCCAATTTTCTTTCCTCCTTGTGAAATCCGAATGTCTTCAGAACGTTGAATTTTAGATTTGATGGTGCACTGTAAACCGTGTCTGCGCCGTCGGACGTGTTCTTGTTTTTACCTCTCAAGTTACTGGCTAACGTTACTCTCTAAAGGTCAACGCGAGACGTGCAGTTATCTGTGAATGAGGGGCGGTCCTTATTATTTTGAAGGTAACATGACTTGTAACGTTAGATCAGTGAGTCCTTTGCAGCAGCTAAATACTACAGAATTAGCATCAAAGCTTCAGTCAACCGATTCGTAACTTCAGGCCATCGACCGATTCATGGTACATTTAGACCGATTCAGGGGCCGGCATATCGATGTAGTCGCATCTTTAACATTAAAACCGGTTTCTGATTCGTAACGGTGAATCATTACACTAATAAAAAAAAAATATATAAATATATATATTACAGCTGTGCAGTATTTATATTATATTTGCTTATAAATATTATAAGCATATATTTTATATTTACTGAGACAGCAAAATTATTTGTATTTGTATCTGTGTTCGAATAAAAGTGGCATAATAATCCTGTTTTTGTTTTTATTACACTTCTAATTTTAGAGTATTAAAGTGTTAATATAGCTTGAAGCAGCAATGAGGCGGCCAAGCGTGCTGAAGTAATTGTTGAATTGTTGTGCAGACCTCAGGATAAAAAAAGGCATGAATTCAAATAACAATCATGATATTAGACCAAAGATGTGAAGAGTGATGGGCAAAAGCATGTTTTTCCTTTCCTTTACCCCCAAGTGGTAAAACTGGGCAATTTCTTTCTGGACTCCCCTTAGGTGGGGTTTTGAGTCTGGCCACGATGTTTAGTGTAGATACATCAAAGCATTGCTGAAATATGGGCTCACTTCCTGTTTGCTGGCTTCAGTTGGCTGCTGATTTCAGTTGGCTGTTATGGTCGAATGCTTTGGAAAATCAAAAATCCATCTTATAACTTTTGTGAAGCTTAGTCTGAAGATCATCTTTTACAAATTTGGTGAAGATTGGACAAAGTTTGTCTGAAGAGTAGTGAAAAAACACTTTTTTATGAAATCCAAAATGGCAGAAAATCGAGTGTGGCAGAAATTGATGTCACTGATTGCGATGACCTCGGCTTGATGCAAAGAATCCAGCATCACCTCATTTTTTAATTTTACTCATATCCTTCAAAAGAGTCATGTGTGCATGTGCCTCCAACTTTGACCCGTTGGTGGTGCTTGAGTACTTGATGGGCAGATATGAAATGTCCTGGGTAGAATCAGGGTAGGAGCCCCAATCAAGGTGCCAAATTTCAAAACTTTTTACCATACAGTTCTACGAAATAGCCTTACTTCCTGTTTGGCAACTTTGCCATCGAGTATGAATGCAGAACAGAAAATAGCAACATGTCCAGGCCTCAGAGTCAGAAAAAGCATGACGTCGAATGACAATCATGATTTTAGACCAAAAATATGAAGAGTAATGAACAATAACATGTTTTTTCCTACTATAGCGCCCCCGAGTGGTAAAATGGGTGGCAATATTTTCTGGACTCCCTTTGGGCAGAGTCTTGAGTCAGTCCACCAAGTTTGGCATTGATACATCAAAGCTTTGCTGAAATATGAGCTCTTTTCCTTTTTGGTGACTTTGCCACCAAATTTGATTGGCTGTGAGGGACGAACACCTTCAAAAATAAAAACTCCTTTGGATAACTTTTGTGAGGCATGGTCGTGCTATCATCGTCTGTGCTAAGTTTGTTGAAGATTGGACAAAGTTTGTCCAAGGATTAGCAAAAAAATCATTTTTTGATAAAATCCAATATGGTGGAAATTGACGGCATGGGGTGTGTTGAACTCGCCTTGACCCAAGGAATCTGACAGTACCTCATTTTTGAAAATCGGACATACGGTTCAAAAGTTCTGTGCATGAAACTTGGTGAGGAGAATTAGGCAGCTTTGCTGCTTGGCCCCCAAATATAAGAGTTGTTCAATAAACTATTGTAATAATTGTGATATCCTGTTAAAATACAGATTCTTACCTGCAGTACCACTCCCCTCCACATGTGGAGGTGTGACCTAAATTTATAGGCACTACTTATCTGATATATAGATGTAGAGTTGAAACCTGAGAAAGAGACCATTGACGTTAGAAAATTGCTCCAATATTTGATCTTTTTAAGTTATTGATTAAACTGTTAATCTGCATCCCAGACGGCCTCATAATTGAATTCAAGTTATCACAATAATTTTGAATGCTTAAATGTAGCCTAATATTGGTTTATGTTTTTCATAAACCCAGCAATAAACATGTATAAGCATAAACATCATTGAAAAGAAAATCATTTTAAAATTAATTCAGTTCCTAATCCACACTCAAGCCAATAGCTAGTAACTAGACTGTCAGAGCTAATGTAGGCTTACTCCCACATGGATCATCTTGTGAAGTAATACTTTAGTATAGGTTTCACAAATATCAAAATACTTAATCTTTTGGCACAACAGCACCGCATCATCATAAGTATCAGGACTTGTGCTAGAAACTGTCTATTCCAAAGAAAGAACTACACAGACTTGGAGGAGAATGAAGTGTAGGTTTCACGAATAACTAAATACTTCATCTTTTGGCACATCAGCAGCATACTGCAGCAGACCGCTCTTCTGTTCCTCCTCAACTCTTCTGAAATTACGACTTTAGTCTCGCAATATTACTACTTTATTCTCGAAATCTCAGATGTGGCCTTAATGCTCCGTCATAATGAGGAACACCAGCTATTTGACATGTTTTTTTTTTTCTACCCGAAAACAAATAATTTTTTAAATTTTTGTACGAAATAAATATTCGTAAAGACCCACTATTTGTGCTTTGCTGAATACCATATTCGGATTTGGCTCTACCCTTTATCTATCTATCTATCTATCTATACACACTTGTTCATGTGTCTATGTGTGTGTTTATGTATTCAGTGTCAGCACCAATATGGAACTGAATTTAACTACTTTTACAGGAAGGTGAGGACATCAGAAAACAGGCATGTTTAAAGTAGTAGTTTTCATGTACATATGGTTTGACACATATTATTTGATGTATTTATACACACACACACACACACACACACACACACACATATTTATTCTCTTTGGCTCTTAATAACAGTGACCTGACTGTAACATATTGTCACACAAAAGACATCTTATACATTCTTCATTGGCTTCTCTGTTTTGATAGCAGATTCACATGATAGATAATTCTGCAGTGGAGGCTGAGTTAACCTAGTTCACAGATTTAAACATAAAAAAAGGTGTGAAAACCAGAGCAACACCTTTCCCCAAAAACAATTTCAACATTAGCCAATGGTTTTCAAGTCTATTTTAAGTTCTCTGCTGTGTTTGCATGAATTGCTTAATATGTAGCTGCAGACAGGTCTTAAAAAGGGAGTGTTCTCTCTCTCTGTCTCATTAGCTCCAGTCTCAGACAAGAGCAGAGTCACAAAGGATCAAAGGAAACTGATCACACAGATCACTGACAGCTATGAACTACAGCAATTCCTGTTGTCCAGTTGAAGGAAATGTTCTCACCAAAGTGCTTCCAGCTCTGCTCATTTTCATCTTTGTGCTGGGTGTATTTGCCAATGGTCTGGCCCTTTGGGTTTTCTGTTATTATGTGAAGAGTTGGAAGAGTAGCACTGTTTTCCTCTTCAACCTGGCCCTGGCAGATTTCCTCCTGCTCTCTGCGCTGCCATTTCGTGCCACTTACTACCTCTCAGGAATGGTGTGGGCTTTCGGAGATGCGTTTTGCAGAATTTCTCTCTTCATGCTGGCTATGAATCGCCTTGGAAGCATCATCTTCTTAACAGTCATTGCAGTGGACAGATACCTTCGAGTGGTCTATCCTCACCATCATCTAAACTCGATGACGGCTCCCAAGGCAGCTTGTGTGGCTGCTGGACTGTGGGTGATTAATATTTCTTTGCTAGGTTACATGTTGGATCCAAAAGCCTTCATGCTGAATGACAAACAGCAATGCGAGAGTTTTTGGATCTGTCGTCCGATGACTGCGATCGTCACAATGCGAAAATGCATCTACTTTTTGTCGTTCTGCATTCCGCTGAGCGTGATTCTATTCTGCACGGCCCGTATCGTCTCACAGCTGCGAGAGAGGCAGCTCAACAAGCACTCCAAGATCAAAAGAGCTCTGTGCTTCATCATCGTCGTGGTGTTCATGTTTGTCGTCTGCTTCCTCCCAAGCAATGTCACCCAGCTGGTCATTTGGACCAAGCTTACCAGTAGCTGGTGCTGCCAGACGATGGAAAACCTCACCACATTGTTCTACATCACCATCAGCCTCACCTACATGAACAGCATGATGAACCCTGTGGTCTACTACTTCTGCAATCCCACTTTCAAGAGAATCTACAACAAGGTAGTAAGATTCAGCAAAATCCCTGTGGAGACAGACACAAGGGAAGACAAGACACAGGACACCGCTTCCCAGACTCCCAGTCAGCTGATTAACTGACGACAGGAAAACCTCATTGGGAGAGTTGTAGACACGTACGCAAATGAACTCCGTCTATAAAACAAATAGTGGGGAGACTGTTGAACACTTAAGCATTAGTAATATTATTCCTCTGTTGAGCTTTGACATGCCTGTGACGCATTTACACAATCTCTTTTCTTCTCCTTTATATGTGTAAACTGTTAGAAATACCTCGCATATGCATTTTAATTTTTGCTCCTAATCTTCAGGATAGCTATTTTAGTAAAATGTAAGCTAGTTTTCTCACTGTTCAGCACTTTTATCCATTTTTAGATGGGAAAAATAAAGACAATTTACACTTCATGACTGCGTGTAATTCTTGTTGAGCGTGGAAGGTTCCAATTTTGGAGGCTTGTAATGCATTTTTCTTACGATGAGATAAATTGTTACTTTTATTATCAATTTCTCAGATTTCTTTTGCATCAGACACAATTCTGTCCGTACTTGGTAACTACAAGAAGCTCATTAGAAAGAGAAAAATATCACATCAACTACAGGACACTTAAGAGGAGTGCATGAGTTAATCTACTGCCTGAGGCTAATTAAAGCATACTGCCAACAATCTGAATTATTAGACCTGTCCTTTCTGTTCCCATCCCATGATCCCATGGTTAAATTTGCTCAGTATCTTTGGGCTGAACCCAGTTGCTGGTTCAGCAGAATGACTGAGTCTGGGACAGAAACATTCTTTAATCTCTTGAATCCGAACTGAGGTGTCCTGAAACCTCTGTGAGATTATGTAAATTAAAACTGGACCTGGACCTGAATTGGTTTGGTGCAGTCATGGAACAACCACTGGCAATATTATTAGTGTCACAGAAGAATAATGCTGAGCTCCCACAACCATGTCAGACTTCACAGTTTGTTAAATAGAAGAAAATGTGTTACTGATCTTTATGCACTGTGTTCTTTCAACAGGAAAGGGACTTTAGCTTTGACTGAGTCCGCAGCTGTCAGAGCTGTCACAGTAAACAATAAGCATAAATCATGTTTATGATTGTTGAGATAAAATTACCCTGGGATATAAGAATCCATGTGAGGTCAAGTGTTTGGAGAGAAGGTGTGTTAATGGAGAACTAATCTCATTTCTTTACTGTGCTCATGTTTATAAACAAACTGGCTGTAATTAAAGCCATTTAACTTGTTGAGACTATGAACCAACCAATCTAATTTCAATAACACCCATATGGTCTAAAATAGTATTCCTACGTGCAGTTTCCTGAGAAGAGATATAAATGTATATTACATGGAGAACGTGTGAATGGTACACTGACAAACTGGTTGTTAATTCACAGGTGATAAATTTCAGAGCAAATGCACCCAGATTATCTGAAGCCATTGTCTTTCATGCTTTTTCTTTTGTTGAAACAGGCTGGTAATCTGGTGTGTGGAAATGATGATATAGCCTGATCCAATGCGTAAACGATTAAAAAAAAAAAGAAATGGAGTTGTCACCAGTTAGTAAAAAAGAGAGTGGAGATTGTTGTGAATTTTAATCATTCCCCATCCATGGTATTGTCTTATCATATGAAGCATACAGCTCATAGATATGGAAATTGGGTGGAGTTGACTTGAACATAACCAGAGAAATTTTTTTTTTAAAGCACCGACATCCTCAAATCAAAAATACTGACGATCAAACAGTTGTGCATGTAGACTGTCTTGCACTGGTGCATAATTCTTCAGCTGCAAACTCAAACCCACAAACAGCCTGGATTGACTTGAATCCCTAGAATCTGTTTAGTGATCTTTTTCCATATCCAGATGTGAGTTTTATTGTTAAGATCAATATCAGTAATATTTAGAAGCCATGTGCTTTTTATGCACCTTACAGAAACGAACCTCAATTAGCATAGGACTGGAAAGGCACTGATATAATCCACCAAACAAAGCTGGCGTCTGCCCTGCAGCATAGACACTCTGTTTGTGTATGTTTAGCGTTGTAATTTGCTCTATACACAGAGGGAAATTGAGCATGACAAGAGGCATGGATTCCACTGTACTTGGCTGCTTGCTTTCCTAATCGTCCTTTGCGACAACCAGCGATGTCCGGACAAAAACAAAAACGCACACACTGAAAACCACGCTTCTTGGTAGGAGTATTCTATTTTTAAAGGCTTTAGAAATAGATCGTTTGGGGTTTTTTTCTCTCTCTCGTTTATGTAGTTATCACATTTACTTTCTGAATCATCTGCCCACCTCTGGAATAAGGTTATCTGTTGGGCATCTCGCTGGCAGCGGATGTTAATCAAAAATAGCAACAGACAGATGTGACAGGCTTTCTGAACGTTCAGACACGCTTTCAGATCAACCATGGACTCCTGTGTATTTGAAGGGATTCTTCTCACCAAGGTGCTTCCACCGCTGCTAGTCCTGGAGTTTGTCTTTGGTGTCCTTGGCAATGGTTTGGCCCTCTGGATCTTCTGTTGTCACATTAAGCCCTGGAGAAGCAGCACCGTCTTCCTCTTCAACTTGGCCCTGGCCGATTTTCTCCTGAACATATCGCTTCCCTTTCGGGTGAGGTACTACCTTGCAGGAATGGACTGGACTTTGGGTGACAGTTTTTGTCGTGCCTCTCTTTTCATGTTAGCTATGAATCGTGGGGGATGCGTCTTCTTCCTGACCGTCATTGCTGTGGACAGATACTTTCGAGTTGTCCACCCCAACCACCCTCTCAACTCCATGACTGTTACCAAGTCGTTTATTTTGGCTGGCATGCTCTGGCTTGCCACCATTGCCCTCAATATCCACCTGCTACTCGGCTCAAACCTCTTTGAGGACGGGGACACCACCAGATGTGAGGGTTTCACCCAGAAGAACAACCTCCACTGTGTTGTTTTCTTCCTGGAGTTCCTCATTTCCCTGGGAATAATTCTCTTCTGCACCACCCGAACCTACGCCCAGTTCCACCAGAGACACATGTCCGGTCAGCCCAGGATACGGCGCGTGATGATGTGTCTCACTGCCGTGACAGTTATGTTCATCGTCTGCTTCCTGCCAAGCAATGTGACCAGAGTACTAATCTGGGTCAAGGACGCACGAAGCATCGCTGATTGCCAAGGCAACCAGATTCTTCAAACATCTTTCCACATAACTATCAGCCTAACCTACCTGAACAGCATGCTTGATCCTGTGGTTTACTACTTTTCCAGTCCCTCTTTCAAAAAGATCTGTAAGAATGTGGTGAAACTAGAGCATAAGCAGCACAGAGAGCAGGCAAAGGAGACATCAACTTAAAGCATGCATTACTTTATTTTACATACATGTGGTTGTATTATATATTCCAGACAGGATAAGTTAGGCTAACTGTGTAAACTGACAGGTTAACATGTATAATATGGCAGATTATTCTAGGACAATATTAACTACGATGACCAAACAAAGTTTACTTAATCTACCACAACAAAAGTGCAGAAGTTTCATTAATTGGTGTCTTTTCTTCAACAAGTTATTTACATGTATGAGTGTCTAACCCTGGAATCCACTGTTCTTCCCAAGAACTCCTAAGAGAGAGGAGAAAAGTTGAAAAATTAAAAAAGAAACATGTTTTCCACAATGTTTGGGATAAATAATTGTAAAGTTGGTCTCTCCATACCTTAACAGGGTCAGTGCAGAGGGCATTTGCCAATGTCTGCTTCCCTCCTTTCTGCTCTCTTTTGGTCAGGTACTCCTGGGCGAGGAGGACAGCCTCCTCCTCTCTAGGGAATAAAGGACATTAGAGGGAAGATTACTGGATTGTTAAAGAAAAAAGGCTAATTATGTTAAACAAAGCTAGCCTCAAATATAGCAGCTGTGCACCCAAAGAACAAACTGTTCACACAGATGTGCAATGAATATAGAAAACTTCACGCACCGATTAAATGCCAAATACACTAATAAAATGCAAAGTTCATTGAATTTTTTTTTTTTAACCAGACAAAGAGTCTAATAACACTGACATAATGCCAAATGACCATATCTCTCTCTTTTTTCTTGAACTAAAAACAAACACAAAGACATCTCAAGTGGCCCCCTCTTAGAAATGTTGATATTTCCATCACTAACCTGTTCTGACCCACAAGGTAATTCAGTAGCTCCTGCACCTTACTGGAGCATGCCTTTGACACTAAATGCTCTTTGAGACGAGGGTAATGTGGGGTCTTCACCAGGCTTTGGGCCTGGCCGTTCTGACACAGGAACTCCAGCACTGTGTCTGTTACCTACAGGTCATTTCACTGTTATGTAAGCACCACATAACCAAATACAAAAACACACAATAAAGGGAAAAAACAAAACAAAAAGAGGAACAATCCATGAAGTGAAGAGCAAAAATCTGCTGACCTGAGAAGGGATTCCTGCCAGTTCTCCTGTGGTCATAAACTCCTCCACCTGATCCAGGATCAGCCTTGGATTGCAGGTTGACAAGAAACACTACAAACACACCATTAAAAGACACATGACTCTTCACACACGGGTGTGCACGACTTCAATTAAGTGTGTCATTCAGCTCTTCACATTTACTGTAAGTGTGCATGTATGGTCATGAGTCAGTTCTCAAGAGCGGAAGAAAAACAGAACGAAGCCTGCATCTGCTGTCTGACTGACGTTTGTTTGGCTGGTTCATAGTGTCTGACGTTTGTTTGGCTGGTTCATAGTGTTTGACTGACTGTTGGGTTTGTTTGGCTGGTTCATAGTGTCTGACGTTTGTTTGGCTGGTTCATAGTGTTTGACTGACTGTTGGGTTTGTTTGGCTGGTTCATAGTGTTTGACTGTTGGGTTTGTCTGGCTAGTTCATAGTGTCTGACTGACTGATGTGTTTGTTTGGCTGGTTCATAGTGTTTGACTGATGGGTTTGTTTGGCTGGTTCATAGTGTTTGACTGGCTGTTGGGTTTGTTTGGCTGGTTCATAGTGTTTGACTGACTGATGGGTTTGTTTGGCTGGTTCATAGTGTCTGACTGACTGTTGGGTTTGTTTGGCTAGTTCATAGTGTCTGACTGACTGATGGGTTTGTTTGGCTAGTTCATAGTGTCTGACTGACTGTTGGGTTTGTTTGGCTGGTTCATAGTGTTTGACTGACTGTTGGGTTTGTTTGGCTGGTTCATAGTGTCTGACTGTTGGGTTTGTCTGGCTAGTTCATAGTGTCTGACTGACTGATGGGTTTGTTTGGCTGGTTCATAGTGTCTGACTGACTGTTGGGTTTGTTTGGCTGGTTCATAGTGTCTGACTGACATTTGTTTGGCTGGTTCATAGTGTTTGACTGACTGTTGGGTTTGTTTGGCTGGTTCATAGTGTGTGACTGACTGTTGGGTTTGTTTGGCTAGTTCATAGTGTTTGACTGACTGTTGGGTTTGTTTGGCTGGTTCATAGTGTCTTACTGACTGATGGGTTTGTTTGGCTGGTTCATAGTGTCTGACTGGCTGTTGGGTTTGTTTGGCTGGTTCATAGTGTCTGACTGACATTTGTTTGGCTGGTTCATAGTGTCTGATTGACTGTTGGGTTTGTTTGGCTGGTTCATAGTGTCTGACTGACATTTGTTTGGCTGGTTCATAGTGTTTGACTGACTGTTGGGTTTGTTTGGCTGGTTCATAGTGTTTGACTGACTGTTGGGTTTGTTTGGCTGGTTCATAGTGTTTGACTGACTGTTGGGTTTGTTTGGCTGGTTCATAGTGTCTGACTGACTGATGGGTTTGTTTGGCTGGTTCATAGTGTCTGACTGACTGTTGGGTTTGTTTGGCTGGTTCATAGTGTTTGACTGACTGTTGGGTTTGTTTGGCTGGTTCATAGTGTTTGACTGACTGTTGGGTTTGTTTGGCTGGTTCATAGTGTCTGACTGACATTTGTTTGGCTGGTTCATAGTGTCTGATTGACTGTTGGGTTTGTTTGGCTGGTTCATAGTGTCTGACTGACATTTGTTTGGCTGGTTCATAGTGTTTGACTGACTGTTGGGTTTGTTTGGCTGGTTCATAGTGTTTGACTGACTGTTGGGTTTGTTTGGCTGGTTCATAGTGTTTGACTGACTGTTGGGTTTGTTTGGCTGGTTCATAGTGTTTGACCGACTGATGGGTTTGTTTGGCTGGTTCATAGTGTCTGACTGACATTTGTTTGGCTGGTTCATAGTGTTTGACTGACTGATGGGTTGTTTGGCTGGTTCATAGTGATTGACTGACTGATGGGTTTGTTTGGCTGGTTCATAGTGTTTGACTGACTGATGGGTTTGTTTGGCTGCATCTCTGTCTTATGATTCTCTGACAACGACATCAACCTTCTCTAGGTAAAGATTTACAAACACTTATAAATTCCCAATTACTAATGTATGAAGGCTAAATCTCTTTTTTTTCCTAAAACATCATTAGCACAAACTCTGTGAAATGTGTATTAAACAGTAGGATGAAACAGAACAAGTAGCACTGAATGCAAAGTCTATGAAAAACATCCAAATTCAAATGCAGCGTAACGTGTGAAGAGAGACCTGAGCACTGTACTGGGAGGGGAAGATTACTTCTTGTTATCAGTCCTAATTCAATACACACCCTCTCATTTCACCACCCAAACACAGACTCTGAGGAAAACTCAGGCGTAAGTGTAGAGGTCAGCGGGGCATGAGTTTAATCTGAATGTGGATCTGCTGCGGTCAGTGCCGTACATTGAGCCGTCAGTCAAACTCATTCAGCATTACAGTGAGTGGCAGCGTTATTCTGAAAGTGGCCCATACTGGTGGTAAATGTACATGACGCTGGCTAACAGACCATTCACAGCATCATCAGCATACCTCAGAACTCATCTACAGAAATTCACCTCCTCTCTCACCCCAGCGCGTGAGGATGAGGTGAACAGTGGATGAAAAAAACAAAGCCCCCCAAAGGTAATCAAAAACGGAGATTCTGGAGAAAGAAACCCTTTTTTGGTTGACTGCACTACATCAGTGAATTGGGTTTTTTGTGAAGTGTGGTCAAACCTGAATCTGCTGGTCTCGTTTCTTAGCCACTGGGATGAGCTGGAGGGTGCCCAGGGAGTACGCCAACAGGTTAAACTGGGCAAAACGCTTGGCAATGCCAACCAGATCCAGATTCAGCAGAAACGGGCATCTGAGAAGAAGACCAAAAAAAAAAAAAAAACACGCGTGAGGCCTCACCACATTCCACTCTGACACTCTAAAGCGATAAGGATCTCACCTACACAGTGCATACACTGAAGAGCTAACACTGCTCTTTAACTCTCTCACACCCATTCTGAACATAATCTACATCATTTTTCATATTTCATGGTAATTTCTCATTTTTCATATTGTTTGGTCATTAGTCTGCGAGACTCTGTATGTGAGGTACGGTGGTGGTCTGGGGCACAGGCTGGGGTTGGGTTTTTGTCTCACTGTGGAGGAGAGACTCTTACTTGAGAAGTAGGACAAATGTCTTGTAAAAGGCAGCCTTCTGCTGTGGGCTCAGAGGAAGGGAGGCTGTAAAAAAAACCCAAAAAAAACCCACATGCTTCTGAGAAATTGACACCTATTTCCTTCTCGCATTACATGTGAAATCAAACGGAAGCACAGGGGGAGGGGGCGAATTTGTACCTGTCATGAAAGGAGAGAGAATTACACTCCGCCAGGTCCTGGAGAAACTGGAAACCTAAACACAAAAATGTCTATTACTGGCCACACATTCAATGTAACGTTAGGACAAGGTCATATGACTGACAAGACACGTGCAGTAAATAAGCAAATGGTTTATTAATGACACTGTACCTCTAAAATGCTGGAAACTGAGCCAAGAGCTTCTAGCACCTTCTGCAAGTAACTGGTCTGGAGAAAAAAAAGAACCTGATTCTCAAAAATCTCTGAGATTCATATAAAACAACAAATGCAGTACAGAACACATGTGCAAGTCTGATTCCATGTTGTTGTTGTTTTTGAAAAGATTAAAACTCTAAACTAATGAGAAGCAAACGATGACTCACCATATTGAAGACGAGGAGTTTCTGCAGCACGCCGTTCCAAAGCTGGGGATCATATACGCGGTACTCCAGACAGAGGTCTGCCACCAGACGCACAGCCTGGTACAAAAGAGTCAACGTTAGTGGGGATGAGCACAGCACAGTCACATCAGTGTCCCTGCGTTAGGTGCTCTGTAAAACAATGAGGTGACCGGTCTCCTGGAGAGCTAGAGAAGAGAGGCATGCTCTGTCCACCCACCATCACAGCCATCATCACCATGGCACAATCAGTTTGATAAATGGGCCAGAATTTAAAAATAAAAATCCAGGAGGGGCAGTTGTAGAGTTGGGGATGGGGGTATTATGGGTAATACCTGTGGCTCATTGCTGTGGTTCTTCCACAGGCCTTTGATCATGCCCTCTTTGGGACTGCTGAGGAAGAGCTCCAGCGTATAAGGGATGTTCATGGACTCCAGTTGAGACAGGTACATGTAACACTGCAGGTAGTGCCTAAAACAGGCCACCAAAAAATAAATAAATTAAAAAAACGAAACAACAAAAAGAACGTCCGTGGGCAACGGCACAATTCAACAACTTTAGCATAAAACCTTTTTTTTTTCACCTTCGAGCTTATATTTAACCAGTTATCTGAGGAGAATGTGAATGAATACATGTTCAAGAAAGGAAGGTATCTGAAATCTAAGGTTGTATTATCGGGAAACCGAACCTGTGAAACACCAAACATTTAGAGGACCGCAGGACTGAACTACTCTAATAAAAATGACGTCTAACTGAAACATGCTGTGTACATCACAAAGTCAGTGCAGTAGAGTATTCACCTCATTTTGTCGCTGGGAACATGGGAGAGTGCCTCCAGCGTGGCAGGGTCTGCGATGTGCATGAGACAGAGTAACACACGACTGCGGTGCTCAAAGGTCAAACGCAGTCCTGACCCCCCCAGGGGCTACAGAAAACAGGAGGAACGATGAAGGTGGAAAGATGAAGGAAATAAAAAGATTTTCATGATGTTCTTATGAGGTTCAAAGATAAAGGCGCATTCTGTGTCTTACTTAGCCTATGTGTAAGCTCAGGTCAAGAATATCCAACTTGTGCCAAAAAAATCAAGCAAAAGCAGTGTGACTGTTCACAAAGATCCTGTGTTGTCAGAAAAAGAATGTGAACTCACTGTCATTCCACATTTGAATTCAGTTCAGCTCAGGATTTGACCAGGCTGTTTTAAAACCTCCACCTTCTTCAGCTGTAGATTTCTGTCTGGTTTTTTATGTTGATTATCGAGCTACATAACCTTTCCCGTTACTCTTCAGCTTGTTAACATGTCCCTGACACAGTCTTTGTAAAATTCAGATGATCAACAGCCGTTTGGGTTGTGACTGCTCTGTTTAAACGCACTGTCTCATTTTCACCAAACACAAAACTTCAGTTACCCCACACATCCACTTCTGGCCACAGTGTATTCCCCTCACAACATCCATTGTCTTAGTGGCCTTCCAAGCCTACCCTCTGTGGGGCCATAGGTGGGTGGGATGGTGGTTCTTTTTGGAGAGCACTAGCTTCCACACGTGTATCATTCTTGTTCAGAGTTGCTGTTACGTTGGATGGACTCGTGAACACTGGCAGTGACAGGTGGAGCAGGGGCCTGCGGGCACCCAGTCCTGAGTACTGGGTGCCACTGAACTGTGACTCACAGTGACTCACCCTAGTTACTCACCTCTCATGGCCAACAGCACACTAAGTTTAAATTGACTAGAATAGCTCACCTAAGAGCTAAGAGCTCTGGAGGTTCACACTTTTTCCCTGCCCCAAACTAAGACAGTAAGTGTTTTTTTGGACACTGGTTTCAGTGTCCCAGCAGTGGTACTCTGTTAGATTTAAAAGATTTTTCTTTTCTGACAAAGGCTGAGCGCAGTGTCACAGATGGATTAGCTCACGTATTTTTTGTTTATGACTTCCACAAATGAACACTGAGTTTAGCATCATGTAGTGACCTGAAACAAGTGCTACTTTAAAAAGATGCTGCATGTTAAACTTGATCATGAGACAATGCTGTTGTGCCCAGACTGACTGGGGCCTTTTGTACTGGGGTGTTACTGATCTCAGATCAGGCTTTAGTTACATACCCAGGTCTCAGCTGTCAGCATGGGGCTGAGTAAACGTGCACTCATATCCACAGGGTGCATCTGCAGTAAGTACACCACTCTGACAAACAGACATGGGGGAAGGAGAGAGAGAGACGGGTGGGGAAGGACAGCGTGTGAAATGTTAAGACAAAAACAGATGATTACCATTTCAGTAACAGACATTTTGCTTTGGGCAGTTTATAAAGGCGAAGCTGAGTAAAGGAGAGGACGTGAGGAAAGGTCTGCTGCTTGGTGACAGGAGAGGACAGAGAGTTTGTGTCTTTATTTAATGTACCTCATTAGATCTGGGTCCTTCTGCATGTCAGTCATGCAGTCCAGCTGCTGGTTCACATCCTGACAAACAACACAACATATTAACATGTCTTTACCAGTCACCACGCAGTTTACCACCAGACACTCACACACTCACACACACACACACACACACACACCTTGCCTGCTGGCTGACCAGTAGACTGTCCTGTTTTGCAAAGCCACTTCTCTAACAGAATGTTCCGGACTTTCAGAAGATCAACGCTGTTGATTGCAGCAATCTCCTTAACCACGGCGTGAATGTCTGTCCAGTCACAGAAATAATACTTACACTCGAGTGTATCAGACAGCAATGCTCAGACAGCACATACAGTAATGATCAATGGTGGCCAGGTATGATACAGTACAATGCTACAATGTTTGGCGTCATACTATGTGTGTATATGCATATTTATATATATAAATTTATAAAACATTAAAGGAATGATTATCTCATCTCTTGACCACACACCTATACACCAAATGCTTGTTTCTGTGTCATTTCAGATGGAGTCACCTGCTCCAGACCCTACAGTGGTGATGTTAACAGCTCCAAAATAACAATGACAGTAATGGTCATTAATACACTGTGACACAGGACAAAGAAAACATCCAGACGTTTGCTCTCACCGGGGTGGTTCTGTCCGATTGGACTCCTCATGCGGTCCTCTACAGAGCTGTGTTCAAACAGAGCCACGATGAGTCGGCCCGGCAGACCCGTTAGCTTCAGCAGGTCGGGAGAACCCAGCTGGTACGACATCAGAGCATTCTCTGTGGCCGAACGCTGGTACTGCAACTGCAGCTTAGAGATCAGAGTCTCACCTCTTGCACGCACCTCCTCCTGATAACACACACACACACACACACACACGTATGTGCACGTACATACACACACACATGCACGCACACAGGATCACAGGCACACACACACACACACACACACAAACACACACACACACACACACACACACAAACACACACACACACAAACACACACACACACACACACACACACGTACACACATACACACACACGTACACACACACACAGGCATACACACATACACACACACACAGGCATACACACACACACAGGCATACACACACACACAGGCATACACACACACACAGGCATACACACACACACAGGCATACACACATACACACACACACACACACACACACACAGATGTACATCAGTTTAATGATCTCTGTTCCAGGGCTCATCTCTGATGATGTCTGTGGCCTTTAAAATAAGAGTAAATGACATTCTCCAAACAGAGACACACCCTCAAACATTTTGCACTCCCAGAGTCATAAGAAAGACAGAAGAAAGACTGTCAGTAGATGGGCGCTTTGAACAGCTCTTCACAGATTTGCCTGAAAAATGCGCAGAATTGTAAAAGAAGAGTCCACATTTCTGTAAAGATGCTGCAGAAAGGTTAGGGATTGTAACTGTTAGTGGAATGGTTGTTCAGTGGTGTGTACAGTCTAACTGTTAGTTTAGTGGTTGTTGACTGGTCTATAAAGCAGCGTCGACCTGCATGACGGAAACTGCGAGAAGGATTTACTTTTCTACAACCTGATCATAAAAGCAAACTTTTAGCAGACATCAAAGTTTTTTTTAATAAACAAGCCGCACTGGAGTGGGTGACATAAAAACTGAAATGTCTGCCCACATCTGCTGAGGTTACGTTGTTAGAAAAAAAAAAAAAATTCACATAATTTGAGGAAAACAACCACTAAAGGACTATATCAGTTAATGTTTTTTTCCCTGTGTTTGCACCAAAAACAGGAAACATAACCTGTTATCACCTACATATCAACACACCTCAGAAGCCAATATACAGGAAACTAAATATGAAAAGACATATCAGCAAAGCAATAATGAACTGTCACAACATTAAATATGAAATCATCCTGGCGGCTGCTGCGGCTTTGTGGCTTGTCCTGTTCCTGCGCTGCTGTGGCTATGTTCCCTGCCCTGGTTCAGCCCACCCTGCTGTGCTGTTATTCTTTATTTCTGCCCACTAGTGTGTTTTCATTTCCATTATTTCTGTGTTGTTTGCAATTTGCTCACTGGGTCGGCACCTATTGCACACCTGTCTGGCCATGAAGGGGTCTCCTCTCTCTGTGGTCCTTCTTAAGATCTCTCCTATTATTCCCCATCATCTGGAGTTTTTTCTTGCCCACTATGAGGATTAAGACAGGGGGTGCTGCCCTGCTTTGGTTGTTGTAAACCTGTGGGCATGTAAAGCCCTTTGAGACTGTAAACAGTGATACTGGGCTTTAAATAAACTTAAACTTGAAACTTAAAAGACTTAAAGCAGTGAAAAAAGACATCAAACATGAAGGACTTAAGGCAGTAAAGAAAGACAAAGTTTTTGGAATGCTTGTCACACTCCACACTAGTGGTGAGCGATACTGACAAAAAATGATACCTCGATATTTTCTGAGATTTTGTCAATAATGATAAGTAGATGATATTTAAAACTTAAACACTCATGTAAAAACAATACAAAAACATTTAAATCACCAGGGCAAGTATAATTGAGATCAAACAGTTCGCAGATGGTGAAACAAGTTGTCGAGCTGTCTTTAACGGCAACCTATTTCCGACATAGTTTGCAGATTGCCTTCTTTTGAGCATCATTTGTTTGAAGCCAAACCACCTCCATGTAAGTGAAGATGATCCATGTCTAGCAATTAAATCTAGCGACATAGATTGCGAGGCTGGTGGTGTCTGTATTTTGTCTTCTGGCACTGTTTGTTCACTCATTTTGAACTTAAGTCATGCACTTTTAGGCAGCTATGCTAGCTTAACTTGTGGTGCAGTGACCATGTACAACTATACTGTACTAACACACTGTATGCACTCTCAGTGTGCACGCGCAGTAGTCTATCCTACAAGACTACATGACGAAGTAAATTTGTGGATTCTCAAGACATGTTTTTGATAGGTATTTGCAAAGAGAGTGACATACTCGATAATGTCAGCTCACACATTATCAAAAGAACAATTACGATATTATTGTAGACGACAGTCCAAACCCTAGAGGGAAGTACAATGCCAGAGAGAGATCAGAGAGACTCTGGGAACGGCAGCAGCTCCAAATCCAAACCTTCAGAGTACAAACTGATGTGGTTCACAAGCTTTTCCAGATAAATAGGTAGATAAATAGATACCTTATTGATCCCAAAGGAAATGTAGGCATCCAGTAGCTTGTACAACACATACAGAACACCAATACACACAAGAATAACAAAAACACAGAAGTGAAGTGATAGTCTAGTCACCAGAGCCATTACAGAGAGCTGTCACTATGATAGATTATGTGCCAGTGGAGGTAGTACAAATGCAAGGTTATTAACAGTGCAAGAATAATATATAATAAGAATAATTACTGTAAGTAGTATAAAATACAATTTGGAGATAAATATGTAAAGAAATACAATACGTAATTGTGCGTAAGGCTAATATAGCCAGTAACCAACAGTCCAGCAGCCTAATGACAGAACACAGGTGAGCATGGGTAGCATCACGTCTAATAGTCAATTTCACCTCACAATGGCTGGGAGGATTTGAATAGCTGTATAGCCTGGGGGACAGAAGACTTCCTCAGTCTGTCTGTGGAACAGGACTGAGACAGAGGTCTACCACTGAACATACTCCTCTGCCTAGTGATTGTGCTGTGAAAAGGGTGGAAGTCATTGTCTATGATGGACAACAGTTTATTTAGGGCCCCTCTCTCTGCCACAGACATAAGGGAATCCAGCTCAGTGCCAACCACAGAGCCAGCTCTCCTCACCAGCCTGTTAAGCCACATAGCTTCCCTCCTCACAATACTGCCTCCTCAGCACAGCACAGCAAGGAAGAGAATACTGACAACAACCGACTGGTAAAACATCAGCAGGCATTTCCTACAGATGTTGAAGGACCCCAGCCTCCTCAGGAAACAGAGCTGGCTCTGCCACTTCCTGTAAGGAATGTTAGTGTTTGCTGACTAGCCCAGTCTATCATGCAGCCCCAGGTACCTGTATGTCCTGACCAGTTCCACATCGACCCCCTCAGTGGAGGGCGGTTGCACTTGGGGCCTGGGCCTCCGAAAGTCCACCACCATCTCTTTGGTCTTGGAGGTGTTCAGCTGCAGATGTTTCAATTTGTACCATTTCACAAAGTCCTCCACCAGGCTCCTGTACTCCCCTTACTGTCCATCTCTAATACTCCCCACAACTGCAGTGTCATCTGAGAAGTACTGCATGTGGCATGACATGACATGTTGTACTTGAAGTCAGAGGCGTAAAGGGTGAACAAGACAGGGGAAAGCACAGTCCCTTGTGGTGCGCCTGTGCTACTGACCACAGTCTCAAAAGAGCAGTCCCTCAGCCTGACATACTGTGGTCTCCCTGTGAGGTAGTCCGTGATCCAGGCCACCACGTGTGAGTCCACCCTCATCTCTGTTAGCTTGTCTCTTGGTAGGAGGGACTAGATGGTGCTGAGGGCACTGGAGAAATCAAAGAACATGATCCTCACAGCACCACTGCCTTTGTCCAGGTGTTAGTAAGCCCTAAGTAGCAGACAGAGGATGGCATCTTCTACAACCACCTTCTCCTGGAAGGCAAACTGCAGTGGGTCGAGTGCACGGTGGACCTGGGGTCTAAGGAGATGGAGCAGCAGCCTTTCCAAGGTCTTCATTATATGTGACGTCAAAGCAATTGGCCTGAAGCCATTCAGCACACTGGAGTGAGCCTTCTTGGGAACAGGGGTTAGATGTGAGGTACTTTCAGACTGGAGAAACTTTTTCATAGTTCTTAGAACTGTTGCAGGAAGTATCCCCTTTTTTGTGTGTCCGCACTGCAGGAACTGAGGACGATCATAGTTCTATAAATGCTGTTTTGAAGGACTTTTTTAGCTCCTACTTCAGGGAAGGTACTCTCCCAGCACAAGAGGAACCACGAGTGACATAAGTGTATGGTGATTGGTCCAGACGTAACTGTACTGCAATGTGTATTGCAACCGCCACTTTTAAAAGTCTGTGTAAAATGTTAGCCATGTAAACAACAGCTCTTAACAGTAAAAAATAGGAGAAAAAAAAACACAGACAAATGGACTGACAGTGAAGTCCAGGCTTTATTGTTAATACAGTAATACCGCTATTATGTGACGGAGGAAATACAATGCGATGTCTAAGGGAAATATAAAAATCTTTGCTAGCATTTCCTCTCAACTTGCTACGTTAGGCATCGACCATACAGCGAAGCAATGTGGAGGGATAATCAAGAAGTTGAAACAGAATGACCAGAAAATAAATGTTGCTATACCAACTGTCGGCTGGTTTACGTCACTTCAGCGTTCCTACTGGCGGTGTAAATGCCAACAGAAAAAAAGCCCTTGAAGGTATGTAGTTCTCGGGGGAGCTCCCCAGTGGGTAGTTCCTCTCAATGAGTCCCCAGAACTGTTTGGCCAAAAAGTGCCTATGATGTCTTCCACAGTACAGGGACCCTCCCCAGTCACAGGCTGAAAACATGTTGAAGGGGCTCCCCCAGTTCGAGAGCACAGGCCTTAAGCATTCTTGGGCACACTCTGTCTGGGCCAGCTTTGCTGGGGCAGAGTCTCCTCAGCTCTCCGATGATTTTCATTCTGTCCCAGACCTCCCTCATGCTGTTTTCTTGCAACTTTTGCCCTGTCTTCCTTCTGTATGGCTCCTTTGGCTCTCTCAGCTGGACCTTGAGTTCCCCCTAATCACGCTTCAGCTCTGCCTGGTCTCCATCTTTGAATGCCCTCTTTTTGTTGCTGAGGTCCTTGACATCGCTGGCAATCCAAGGTAATCCAAGGGAACGACAACTTCCATACAGAAGTTTAAATAGTCAGTGGTGCAGCGTGTGACCCCCTTCATGTCCTCACTGGGTGGTTCTTGCAGCACATTCCAATCAGCAGATTCAAAGCCTCCTCTGCCTCAGGAGACCATTTCATGAAGGAGTGTGTGGTTGTGGGTTGCCTTTGTATACCTGGCTTGTACTGGGGCTGAAGAAGGACCAGATTTGGGGCAGCCATGGCCTAATGGTTAGAGAAGCGGGCTTGTCCCTGCTGGTCCTGGTTCAGTCCCTGGGAAGGGCAGGAAAATTGTGGGCTGCGGGAGTGGGTGAACAGCACTTTCACCTCCCACAACGTCCACAGGAGAAGTGCCTTTGGGCAAGGCACTTAACCTACAACTGTACCGCTTGTACCACCACCGCTTGCCATTAACCTAGCGTCAGCTTTGCAGCCCCGGTGTCTGCGCCTCAGCTCCTTGGGTATGGGGTAAACATTGCTGGCGTGCCCCATCGTTTGGAGTGAGAGCAGCTGTTCCCTTGAATAAACAAGGTTTCCGCCATCGTCTTGCAGATAATAAACAGCCATTCCCATAGGACAGAATTAGGCACACTGATTTTTTTCTTCTCACATTAATGTGACACTTGAGACTGCTGCTCTGAAACGATGACTCGTAGTGTCGCACATAAACTTGAAGTTGTACCATTACAATAAGAGCTGTTCGTGGCCATGATAAATTATTGTGATAGGACAGCTAAAAAAATTGCGCTAGAAAGTTACAGCAATAATGATCCAACATACGATATTCAAGAATATGATCTGACAATAGAGGTCACTGCTGCCCAAATATCGCACTGAGCCTTTTGTTAAGCGAACTCATGGGCAGCGCAGGCAATCCACACTTTTATGCTTCTGGGGCAGTGGTACTTGTACTTATTACAGAGAAAGTCTCGTGACCCCCTATAGAATGATCTGCAACCCACTGCTTGAGAAACTGTGATCTAGTGCCAGCAGTTAAAAAAAAAAGAAAAAAGCACACTACCTCCAGACACTGGGATTTCAGCAGCTTGTGTCCAAGCTCTAAGCAGAACTTTAAGAATGTGGTCTTCTCTGTGCCTGGAGAGGCGAAAAGGAAACAAATACAGAGAAAAGAGCATAGTTCTATTTATTTATTTCTGGCTGCACTCAGCATGTGTCCATAAAAAAACATTTAATAGTTAGTCTGTGAGTAATAAAAACCATGTCACTTAACCAGGTCATTAGGATACTTTGGGCAGCCTGTGACAGATGACATGTGTGTGTGTGCGTATGTTAGTGGCTAACCTGGGGGGAGTTCCTGGGCGATTTTGTGGATGGTAGCAGCGGCCAGCTCCAGGTTCTGAATGCAGAGGGCGTACGTGTGGATGCTTTTCACCACGCTGGCCGTCTTCCCACCAGCGCCCGAGCCCTGTCCCCTCTTGGCCTGCTCCAGGAGCAAGGGCTTCAGGCTCCTCTCAACGATGTGATTCACCATCAACATGTACAGCTTATCCAGACTCACCTGAACAGGAGAGAAAACGACTGTTCGTTTAGAAAGCCGATAAACTACTGAAATTTCAGTAACGGTGGCAGTCGCGTGTGATAATTAATTCAACATATCCAGCGAAGACTTGAGTGTTTTTTGTCTCTGATCAGCCTGGTTGTGAGGAAAAATGAGGAAAACTGAGAGAGTGGGTGTCAGGGATTTCTTTGTCAGTGAAATGATTTATCTCTTCAGCGTAACATGATGGGCAGATTAAGGCCGTGTCTACTTTACCCTCATGAGTTTGGATATGAGGAGCAGTGTAGGGAAGGTCTCCTCACTGAGCTCTGGAGCTGCGGATGGAGTGAGGAGATGAACAGGAGAGAGGGAGAGAGTGAGAGAGAATGAGGATGACAAGTTTAAATAAATTATTCAATGAAATAAATGAATTAAATAAAATTCTATTTAAAATGTTCCATTCCTTACTTTTCTCCCACCTCAAAATTTCACCCTTTTGTATTCTACGGCTAACACTTAACCAGCTCCAGGCAAGCCTTCCAGATTTAAACCTGGTGCAGTTTCTTTTTCATTTTCTTATTTGTCTCCTCAAGTAATTCTGTTCTTTCGGTCTAAACACCACGTGATGGTCTAATTGTGAAACTGGGAGGAGTGTGAGATTTTGCATAAATCCTCTTTCACTACCCATCAATGTGGCAGCACCAGCTGATAAATTCACCCGACTAGCATTTACTCTCAGTTTTCGGGTGAGAAAATAAGCGGCATCTTGAGCCCTAACTTATAACTCACATCCCTTTCACTAATGAGTTTTCAGTCTTGCTCACAAATGATCTTCCAGAAGTAGAGGTTGGTTTGCAGGAGGAGGTGGAACGGCAGGCGGCTGTTGGCGAGGGGCGTGGGTTCCAGAGAGTTCTCCAGCAGGTACGTGCCCTCCAGGTCAGTAGGGGGTGATATACGACAGTGAGACTTCAGGTGCTGAAGCAATCCCATCATCTGAGGGGACAGGAGACCAGGGCTTGTTTACTGTATAGAAGTTTGACTCTTTATTGTATGGATTTGTATGTTTATTGTAAGCTTATTGTATACAACACCATACCATCTTTGTTTCACTGAGTAAAAATATACAGACACAGAGAGAAACAGACAGCAACTGTCATCTGTCTATCCTCTATGAACTGATAATATGATGTAAGAGAAAAGGCCCAGAGGTTGAACGTTTTGGGGACACATTTACTGACCTGGCCCAGGGGTAAAATGGTGGTGTTTTCGTCTGCTGCCTGTATGGTCAGAAGTACTCTCTCTATTCTCTCATAGTTGTAAGGGTTGAGCTACAGGAACAGAACAGAAATGTGAAAATGCAATAAGCCACAAGCAGACGTCATTGATATCGTGAAAACATTCTAAAATTTCCTACAGACACTAAAACCACAATCCAGCCAAAAAAAACCCCCAAAAGCCCACACAACCGAAAATAACACCCACAGCCCTGAGAATGATCTCACTCATTTTCCCTACACTTCCATGTCTTACAGAGGAGCAAAACAGAGACCTCAAATGAAAATGTGTTTTTGTATGTCTTCACTCTACTAATCAAGCCTCAAACCCAGGTCACTGCTGCAGACTGTGCCTCTGAAACTTGAAGGCAAAGCAGTGAGCCTCACTTTTCTCTGACCCTGCTCTGAATCCTCATCTCAATCTGACAATTACTTAAGGACAATTTTCTCTGTTAATGTTCAAGCACAGCACTGGTCTCTTCCTACACAGGCAACTCTTTTCCTCTCAGGCCGACAAAAAGCAACCAGAGTCTGAATTCCCAGCTAAGCTTTTGGTCCTCCTGTGACCTGTCGCTCTCTCTCACACCTTCACCACAATGTCACTCTGCCAGCACGTCATCCCTGACACATGGCACCTCCAGCTGCTTCCTATAAGACCGCAGAGTGATTGAAACTCTGTGTGTGAAGAGTAGCGTGCCGGAGTGAATCAGACCTTGGTCAGAGCTGTGTTGAGGCTGATGACGAGGTCTCTGGTGGAGCTGAGCTGAGGGATGATCTGTAGGGCATGTCCCAAAATGTCCTCGTGACTGAGCCCCCCCTGGTCACCCCCCTGTGCCACTGCGGGCTCCGCTGGTCTGACTTCACACTCCTCCTCATCATCTTCCTCCTGCAGTAACAGCGTGGTGATGTAGAGACTGATGGCAGAGTCACTGTCCAGACCAAACGTACTGCTCGTCAAACAGAGGGACAAAAAAAAGAGAAAACAAACACGCATCTGAATATGAAACTAATGAAACAGACTGTATGATACTACATAGGACACACAACAACAAATCACACAGCAACAAGTTATTTAAAATAAAAAGCAATCCACTGATGGTGATAACTGAATTTCAAAAAGGTGACAACGGTGTATTTCAGGGTTCATACACATTTTTACCAATAAATTTCCATGACTTTTCCATGCCTTTGAAGCAAATTTTCATGACCATATATTCTCTGAAATGCCTGTGTTATATACGAAAAAGAAGAATAAAAATCCATGTCGAAATTTACCTCAGTATATTTTAACTAAAATTAATGACAAACTATGTGGTTTGATACTAAATAAACATTCATTCAAGTAACGCTGATATGCCAGTAAGATGTCACGCGCAGCAGCAACCTAATGCTTAGCTCCTTTAGCATGGCTAGCTAGCGCAGCCTCTCCCATGTTCAAAATGTCGAACATTTTACTACACAGTCCTGGTCTCTCAAGCCATGCCTTACACTTGTCCAAGTGGAGCCAGACATTATTAAATTGGCATTTTTCTGGCATTGCGCGAGCTTACATCTCATCAGGCCTGGAAATTGCCATTTTCAAATTCCATGATTTTTCCAGGATTTTCATGACTGTACAAACCCTGGTCTTTACAGGTAAAAAAAACATAAATAATGAAACCGACAACGATGATGTAAAATTAGTGACAGAGAAGCCACACGGTGGGGACCAAAACTCTTGCTATTTCTGTCTGAGGATGCTAACCACCAGAGCCTACCGAACACATCCAATTTCCTCCAAAAAGAGTGCAGTACTTTCCCTAAACATGTTCTGGACATTTCTAACTAATCCAAAGCCACTTCACTGGAACGTTCCTGGGGGAATAAGGCAGAGTGAAGGGTGTCTGTATGGGAGCACTGGTTCTAACTCACCGGCAGTATCGCATGATGAGGTCAGCACTAATGTGTTTGTTCTTCACCAGAGTGGGAATCAGAGTTCTTTTGGTTTCTGCACATTGTCTGAACACAGACTGGAAGGAAACCTGGGAGAGATGACAAATGTTAGAAATCTGGAACTACTACCTTAATTTCTCTGGGGGGGGGGGGGGGAACGAGAGAAGGAGAGGGAGCAGGGAAGTTCACCAAATTTTCACCACTTTGTGATAAGTGCACTTTTTCTGTCAGCAGTGAATGTCCATATTCATTTTTTAAACATCATGTATTTAAGTACCTGTTACTATTGGTTTTTGAGACAGGATGTAAGCTAATTTCACTCAGGCAACCTGCAGAAGTCTCTCATTAACAAACGTAGTTGATTTCAAATGTAATCATCAAAAAACAAAAACAACATTTTTTGCCCTGGAAAAGCCCATTTTAAAAATGGACTAATAAAAAGAGTGACCATCTCCTTCAGATGACTGCACACAGGGGGTGGGGCTGACATTTGTGATATGTTTTAAAGACATGTGCACAGTGCATTGGATCCCAGTTGTCCCACTTACCCCGAGCTTTCCCAGTTCGATGCCCCACTCTGCATCTGTTATGACAGACAGGAACTTCCTCCTCTCCTGGTCGTCCTTATACAGAGAGCAAAGATGGGCCCCAACCACAGCCACTGCCTGAGAGACACAATTTAATGCATACACATTCTGCTACACTCACAATATATATATGCACACACACACACACACACACACACACACACACACACACACAGAGAATACAGACACTCACAATGCACACATTCTGCTACACTCACAATATATATATGCACACACACACACACACACACACACACACACAGAGAATACAGACACTCACAATGCACACATTCTGCTACACTCACAATATATATATGCACACACACACACACACACACAGAGAATACAGACACTCACAATGCACACATTCTGCTACACTCACAATATATATATATGCACACACACACACACACACACACACACACACACACACACACACACACACACACACACACACAGAGAATACAGACACTCACAATGCACACATTCTGCTACACTCACAATATATATATGCACACACACACACACACACACACACACGCACACACACACACACACAGAGAATACAGACACTCACAATGCACACATTCTGCTACACTCACAATATATATATGCACACACACACACACACACACACACACGCACACACACACACGCAGAATACAGACACTCACAATGCACACATTCTGCTACACTCACAATATATATATATATGCACACACACACACACACACACAGAGAATACAGACACTCACAATGCACACACGCTGCTACACTCACAATATATATATGCGCGCACACACACACACACACAGAGTACAGACACTCACAATGCATACACACACACATAATCTCACAACACACACACACACACATACAATACATGCACACAAATACACTCAAAATGCATACAAACACATAGACTCACAATACATACATACACACACACACACTCTCAGTACATACTGTTCCGTATGACCCCCACGGTTCAATACGCACACATGAACCGCGGCATTACGACACGCCTGTCATTTTCCTATAATTTCCAAAACTTGCTCATTGCGCTGTAGACTACATGCACGTTGTACCTTGAGATCTAAAGAACATCTCTGGAGCCTATCAGAATTTCCCTGGAGCCTATCAGTGCTCTGTATGCAAATACGAGCTGGAGAAGAGGGGAAACTAAAAACAAATATTCTTTCAGGCCAGTGTGACAATAGTGGATGCTAGGGAGACTGAGAGATGCAAATCTGAAGAAGTTCTGCCGTCTTTCAAATCTACAATGGAGTATTAGGGCCACATTGAGGGAAAGAAATCCGGGGATTTTGAGAATAAGGTTGTAATATTACGAGAATGAAGTCGTAATTGAGAAAAAGTCATAATATTATGAGAATAAAGTTGTAGTTTAATGAGAATAAAGTATAATATTTCAAGAGAGAAGCTGTAATATTACGAGCATAAAGTCCTAATATTAAGAGAAACAAAAATATAAAATATTACGAGAATAAATTGTAGAAAGAATGAAACCAACAATTTTTAGGAAAATATAATACCAGCAACCAACAAAAGGGGTGAGAGAACATTAATGGCAGCCTGAGCCTGTTTCTGGAAACTGCTGTTTGTCTCAGGCATCGTTTTTATGAAATACTGAAGCATAACTTCACAAGATGCTCCAAGTTCCTTATTCCTTATTCTTATTCTCGAGATCTCAGATTTCTTTCCCTCAATGTGGCCCTAATACTCTGTCTGTCTGCTGTGTGGGAACATTTTGGATTCAGTGTTCAATACAATGACCATAAACAAACAAACAAAATACAGTCTGCAAGCATTGCTTTGCCACTGTCGACCCAGTCAGTCATGCTGCCATTTTCTGAATGGAGTCTTCTGAAGTTTTATTTGTCTATAGGCAAAATAAAGAGCTCACTGTTTAAAGGGTGATGTCTTCATTTTTTCTTAACACCGTGATACATACCGAACCGTGGGCCCACAGTGCCGTTGAATCCCTAATACACACATCTGCACTCACAATACATATATACACTGCTACACTTAACACCTGCACTTTGCTATACTAACAACACACACCCACCCCCAAAATACATGCACACACATACACTCACAATATATGTACACACTGCTACACTCATAATACACACACACACACTCACACACACAGTTACATTTACATTTATGCACACGCAGAGTTACATTTGCAATGAACACACAGCTTTCTTTACAGTACAGTCTGAGGTGAGTGATCTAAATGGAGGTGAGTCACTGAAACTTCTGTATTATCAGTTCCTTGCCAAGCAAAAAATGACAACAGAAAGGGCCTATTGCTAGAATGCCTACTCTGTAATGGTCAATTTATCTAATACTGTCTTCAGTCAGTCAAAACACAAGAGCAGAGGCCAAAATCGTGCCTACCATAATTTTATCGTAGTTTTGCCAAGCACTGGTTATCATCTTCCACAGTATGTTTGAGACCTCGGCTTTGGACAGCAGAGTGCACAGGCCAATAGCCAAGTCACAATCCACCACTCGCCAGTTCAGCACCTGCACCAGTCAGCAACACACCAGTGTCACGCTTCAACCAAGTTCACTTCAGTGTGTCACACATGTGTACAGGTGCACAGGTATGTATACACACAGAGAATACAGTGTAGGGATTGTATTTGAGTATATGAGTGAAAACTGTAAAATTGTCTTCATGCCTTGTGTAACAACGAGACCACCACAGTGTTGATGGACGACAGAGCTGTCTTCTGCACCATGGTAACGTACTGTTTGTCTCTGAGAAGGTCATTTTTATCACGAAGCTGAAAGAGAAAACAAACAAACAGACATAAAAATCGAATGATAAGGTGAGGTGACTGAGCGGTCAGACGACTGAATGTGTCTGGAGGAGTCCAGATGGTGAGTGGGTCGCACCTTTGTGCTGAGGGTGATGTCCATGTTGTTGGAGACAAAGTGTTGCATGATACTGCAGTAGGAGTCCACCAGCAGTCTGAGGGCCAGCTCCAGCTGACTGCACTCCTGCAGAGACTGCAGCATCACCCCCATGGGGGCCAGCAAGGGCCCCACAAAGTCCGTGCCTAGAGAGGGGTTAGAAATGTCTCATTAGGGGAAAGCCACCCCTAACAGCCTCAAATCCCACACACAAAGATCACTGCTTTTCTCCATATTTATCCCACACACACAAACATCACTGCTTTTCCCCATGTTTATGTATAGAGAGAAAGACGTGTAGAAAGAGACTTTAGTTAGCAGCTAAGTGATGGGAATATTTTTTCTCTTACCCTCCTGAGAGGCACAGTTAGACAAGCAGGAGAAGTCTAGAGGATAAAACTTTGTATCTGCAGAGAAAAAACATACGATAAAATGGATCAAAGCACAATACTGCCTGCCAGTGTAAGAGGAGTCTTACACTGTCAACATCTGTGACACAATAGTTATTCGTGACATGCCTGGTTTTCAGTTTTCTATATATAAGTGTGTGTATGTATGTGTATATATATATATACACACACACACACACATATATATATAAACGTGTGTGTGTGTCAGAGAAGGTTTGTTCACGGTGGTACCAAGTGCCAACCTGAAGAGAGGGGAAGCAGGCCAGTGGTGATTTTGTACTGGACTGGGAGAACAGAGACTGGGTCCAGTACGATACTGTCCTCATTAAAGACCTCATGGACAATGGACTCTGTGTAGTCGTCCTGCTCCCCTCCCAGGGCGGAGTCCTGCACGTTAAGAACACATACTGTACAACCAAACACATACTGTACAACCAAACACATACTGTACAACCAAAAACACACTGCACACCCAAACACATACTGTACAACCAAACACACACTGCACAACCAAACACACACTGCACACCCAAACACACACTGCACACCCAAACACGTACTGCACACCCAAACACACACTGTACAGCCAAACACACTGCACTCCCAAACACGTACAGCACACCCAAACACACACTGTACACCCAAACACGTACAGCACACCCAAACACGTACAGCACACCCAAACACGTACTGCACACCCAAACACGTACAGCACACCCAAACACGTACAGCACACCCAAACACGTACAGCACACCCAAACACACACTGCACTCCCAAACACATACTGCACTCCCAAACACATACTGCACTCCCAAACACACACTGCACACCCAAACACGTACTGCACACCCAAACACGTACTGCACACCCAAACACGTACTGCACACCCAAACACGTACTGCACACCCAAACACACACTGCACTCCCAAACACATACTGCACTCCCAAACACATACTGCACTCCCAAACACACACTGTACACCCAAACACGTACTGCACACCCAAACACGTACAGCACACCCAAACACGTACAGCACACCCAAACACGTACAGCACACCCAAACACGTACAGCACACCCAAACACGTACCGCACTCCCAAACACGTACAGCACACCCAAACACGTACAGCACACCCAAACACGTACTGCACACCCAAACACGTACTGCACACCCAAACTCGTACTGCACACCCAAACACACACTGCACACCCAAACACGTACTGCACACCCAAACACACACTGCACTCCCAAACACATACTGCACTCCCAAACACATACTGCACTCCCAAACACACACTGTACACCCAAACACGTACTGCACACCCAAACACGTACTGCACACCCAAACACGTACAGCACACCCAAACACGTACAGCACACCCAAACACGTACAGCACACCCAAACACGTACTGCACACCCAAACACGTACTGCACTCCCAAACACGTACAGCACACCCAAACACGTACAGCACACCCAAACACGTACTGCACACCCAAACACGTACAGCACACCCAAACACACACTGCACACCCAAACACACACTGCACACCCAAACACACACTGTAAAACCAAACACACACTGCACACCCAAACACACACTGCACACCCAAACACACACTGTAAAACCAAACACACACTGCACACCCAAACACACACTGCACTCCCAAACACACACTGCACTCCCAAACACACACTGTACACCCAAACACGTACTGCACACCCAAACACGTACAGCACACCCAAACACGTACAGCACACCCAAACACGTACAGCACACCCAAACACGTACTGCACACCCAAACACGTACAGCACACCCAAACACGTACTGCAGACCCAAACACGTACTGCACACCCAAACATGTACTGCACACCCAAACACACACTGCACACCCAAACACATACTGCACTCCCAAACACACACTACACTCCCAAACACATACTGCACTCCCAAACACACGCTGCACACCTAAACATACTGCACTCTCAAACTTGTCTTTATTTAAAAGAGGAACAGCATACAAAAAAGGTTGGTATGGTCCCTGTTAGGCCTATGTAAAGTGTAAAAAAAAAAGAATGCATCTGTGAAAATGTGAAGAGAGAAAAGGACCGCTGCAAGATTTTAAGTCTTTCAACTGTGCAGCTGTCTGGAAAAAAAAGGGTAAAAATATCTTTTGTCAAGGAAAAGGGACACAAAGTTAGCCCACAACGTTGTAAATTTGCACTACGCAGTAATAACATAAAAGCTGAAGTTCACAATTTATATTTCACAGTAATATTTCCAACACAGAATATGCAGAAGGGAAATAACACTCCAGAACTACAGTAAACTGTGCACAGTTGAAAGACTTAAAATCTTGCAGCGGTCCTTTTCTCTCTTCACATTTTCACAGATGCATTCTTTTTTTTTTTACACTTTACATAGGCCTAACAGGGACCATACCAACCTTTTTTGTGGCAGCTGTTCCTCTTTTAAATAAAGACAAGTTTGAGAGTGCAGTATGCAGTGAAATATTTGCTACAAAAGTGAGAAGATTACAGAGAATGATAAAAGTGAACCTGTGAAAATGTGGTCAGGGTAAAACACCGTTTCCTTGACTGTCTCTGAAAACAAATTCCAACACAAACACCCACAACAACAAATGTCAGTCAGAACTTTACCCTGGTTACAAATCCACAGTCATCAAACTGACACTGTCTGTACACGTCTGCAGCTCCTCTGGTGCTTTTACACAGCTCCACTCCGTCCAGCAGCAGATCTGTCGAGCACACACACACACACACACACACACACACACACACACACACACACACACACACACACAGATGCACAGACAGACAGACAGACAGACATACACACACTTTTAGCCCGCAAACACATTCAACACTTGTATTCTACTTTGATCACAGGCAAGAACACAAAGAACAAAAGCAGAAAAATCTGACACCTAAAAGCAACTGAAACTCGATTAATAAACAGAAACTCTTGCCGGCACTTTCCATATAAACCGTTAATTTAATCTCGTGATCGGACACTGTACTGGGTCAACCCTGTGAGGGTGGCACAAAGCGGAGAGGCCCTGAGTGAGTACCATTGTGGCAGATGGTAATGGCCTGGCATGCCAGTCCGTGGATGACAGCGGGCAGGTTGACTCTGTCAGGCAACACCATGGGCACATTCTCCTGTAGCATCAGGCACAGACGTTGGGCCGTCCTGTGGAGCACCCTGCCGGTCTCAGAGTTAGGATGGTGCTCATACAACTCACTACAGAGAGAGAGAGAGAGAGAGAAATAAAGAGAAGGACATAAGGAGAGTGATTTGGGGTTGTCAGGCAAGACTTCATTCACTGGGCTCCTGGTGTACAAGTTGGAGTCAGTGATTCAGTCTGTGTCAAGGTGCTGCTTTTGACATAATCAAACACAACCTTTAACCTTTAAACCTAAATGTTACTAAGCTCAAATCCAATCAAATCCAACAATCTATATCTATCTATATCTATATATCTATATCTATATATGTATATGTACATATATATGCAAAGTTAAGCCCAAAATTATTCATACTCATGCCAAATTTGGACATTGTGTAAGAGACACTGTGTCAGAGATGTTGATGATAGAAATAATTTATGTTTTTTTTACATTGTCCAAAATTATTCATACCCCTTGAAAGTGTAGCAAATTTTTGAGAAAATGCAAGCTCCTATACCATTCCAAATGGCCCTGGTAATTTCTGAGTTGTAGAGCATTCTCATCAACCATGGATGTCGACCAAGGAGGACTCCACTTCTCCAATGTGCAACCGGAGGTCCTCACGCCACAATGTGCAACTGGGGGGCCTCACTCTTTTGGACTAATAATTGCCTAGAGAACTACTGCACGAGCTGTTCTCAATTTGTAGTTGATTAGAATGATCTAGAACATGGTAGAAATTACCAGGACCATCTGGAATGGTATGGGAGCTTGCACGTTCTCAAACATTTGTAACAACTTCAAGGGGTATGAATAATTTTTGATATGACATTTAAAGTAAAAAAAACAAACAAACATAGAAATAGTTAAAATTTATCATTAACATCTCTGACACAATGTCTTACCGTCTTTTGTCACTTGTTTATGTCATTTCCACCCAGATGAAACCTATTGGTCAGATAAAAATTCACTCAAATTTTCAAATTTGGCATTGGTATGAATAATTTGGGCTTAACTGTATACACACACACACACACACACTGCTCTATTTCTCCAGTTGGCATCAATGGCCTGATAACAAACCATAAGCATTCTCCCATCCCAACCTCATATCAAAACCAGGGGAGCTTCACTCCTCTGCTTGCTCATAACCATCTCTGTCTCTTACCTGAGGATCTTCAGGGCCTTTTCCACGTTGCCTGCGTCCAGTGCCCTGAGGGCCAGGTCTGCCCACAGCTCCTGCTCTGTCTTCTGCAGCTGTCTGGCCAGTCTGTGCAGACCAGCCTCTGTCGGCAACGTTTTGTATTTGGCATCGGGTTCACTGGCGGTCGGTGTTCCAGAACTACGTTT
Organism: Chanos chanos; assembly: GCF_902362185.1. Lineage (NCBI taxonomy): Eukaryota > Metazoa > Chordata > Actinopteri > Gonorynchiformes > Chanidae > Chanos > Chanos chanos. The sequence goes on from NC_044495.1 coordinate 46,198,912, forward strand.
CCCAGAATGCCGCCAGGCCTGGGTGTTCTGGTAAGCTGTGATAAGCTGTTGGTTAAACTGCCGTCTTACTGCAGGGTCGTCGTACTCCTCAGGGGTCAGGAAGATGTCAAAGTCCTCCTGGAGTGGGGGGCGGGGTTGGGAAGGAAAGACAAAAAGTTACTTGGTTCTAAATATGCTTTAGATTTGCCATTTGTGTTGCCGCTTCTGTTGTTATAACATATAACATAACAAACAATTTCAATCTCCCATAAATACTATTGTAGACATTTTAATGTGATAAAGTTGCAACAGAAATTATGTGCTAAAATATATTATTTAATTTCTGTTTTATCATTATTTTATAAAAAATACTTCAGGAACAAACAAACAATATTGTCTGTTCTTAACATACATTCGTATTGTAATAATAATAATAATAATAATAATATTTATTTAGAGCCCAATATCACTATTTATAGTCTCAAAGGGCTTTACATGTCTATAACAAAGTCAAATCAAAATTATATCATGCATAAGTTCGAGAAAATAGATAAGTCTTTAGTTTTATTTTAAAGGTATTGAGAGAGTTTGCTTCTCTAACTTCTTTAGGTAAACCATTCCAAAGGAAGGGAGAGTGGTAGGAAAAGGCTCGGTTGCCAGCGGACTTCTTTTTAACTCTTGGAATGACTAATAATCCAGAATCTTGAGAGCGCAGGGTGCGAGGTGGGTTATAGGGTGTAATTAAGCCGGACAGGTAGGAAGGCGCAAGCCCATGTAAAATTTTATATGTTAATAAGAGGACCTTTAAATCTGCCCTTGCATGAATTGGGAGCCAATGAAGGGAAGCCAGGACAGGGCTAATGTGATCAAACTTCTTCGTTCGGGTCAGAATTCTAGCAGCAGCATTCTGGACCAGCTGAAGACTATTGTTACTAGAGGCAGGCAGGCCAGAGTAAAGAACATTGCAGTAATCGAGGCGAGACGTGACGAATGCTTGAACAATGGTTTCTGCAGCCGCCATACGTAGAGAGGGCCTAATTTTTAATGTTACGGAGGTGATAAAAGGCAGTTTTGGTTGTGTTCTTGATATGAGTGACTAGCGAGAGACTAGAGTCAAAAATCACACCAAGGTTCTTAGCTGAAGAGTTTTGAGAGATGATGCAGTAGTCAAAATTTACAGTTAGATCACTAAAAAGATGCTTATGCGTAGGGGGACCAATGACCAGCATTTCAGTCTTGCCTGCGTTAAGCATCAGAAAATTTGAAGACATCCAACCCTTAATAGCACAAAGACATGCCTCAAGGTTAGCCAATTCAGAGCGGTCATTATGCTGGATAGGTAAGAAAATCTGAGTATCGTCAGCATAACAATGGAAGTTAATGTTGTAACTATGAATAATGTCACCCAAAGGGAGCATGTAAATAGAGAATAGAAGAGGGCCAAGGACTGATCCCTGAGGAACACCATAGTTAAACTTGTGGTATTCAGGGGTCACATTATTATAGTGAACACACTGCTTTCTCTCAGAGAGATAAGATTTAAACCAAGAGAGCACCAGGCCACGAATGCCAATTTGGTTTTCCAAGCACTTTAACAATATAGTGTGATCGATCGTGTCAAACGCTGCACTCAGATCAAGCAGAATAAGAACAAAGGTAGCACCAGCATCTATGGCTAATAAAAGATCATTAGTTACTCTAGTAAGGGCGGTTTCAGTAGAGTGAAAACACCTGAAGCCTGACTGAAATATTTCAAACAGACTGTTAGAGGACATATGGGCTATCAGCTGAGCAGCTACAATTTTTTCAAGTATTTTAGAAAGAAATGGGAGATTAGAGATCGGCCTATAATTATTTAAGGCTTCAGGGTCAAGATTTGGTTTTTCAAGTAAAGGCCTGATCACGGCTGTTTTAAAAGAGGAGGGTACAATACCAGATTTAAGTGACATATTTAGAGTGTTTGGGATTGTTGGGCCAAGAACCAAGAAAAGCTCCATATAAAGTTTAGCAGGTAGGGGATCAAGGAGGCAAGAGGCTGGTTTAGCAGAGTGCACCAATTTGGACAGCGCGTCTAGAGAGACAGGGTTAAATTGAGTTAAAGGCTGCACATCCTGACCAATCTTAGGCGCAGTAACAGAGAGCGTGCAGGCAGTCTGATTTGATAAATTAATTTGAATATTACTACGAATTAAGTCTATTTTTTGCGAGAAAAATTCAACAAAATCGTTTGCGGTAAAAGGGCTAGATTGAGGGGAGTGATTCTGGGTAAGTTAAGATATTGTATCAAAAAGGAACCTGGGGTTATTTTTGTTAACATTAATTATTTTCGAGTAGTATGCGGATCTGGCTGCGTAGAGAGCGCGTTTATAATCTATCAGGCTGTCGTGCCATGCAAGGCGAAAAACCTCTAGTTTGGTTGCCTGCCAGTTTCGTTCCAATTTCCTACACAACTGCTTCAGCGCGCGGGTTTCTTTATTAAACCAAGGTGTTAAGTGTTTACGACTATTTTCTATAGTTAATGGTGCTACCATATCTAGTACATTACGAAGGGTAGAATTTATGCTGTCCGTCAAGTCGTTCAAAGATCTCTGCTGATCATTGAAAGAGTTGAGAGCAGTAGGAAGCAGATCAGCGAGCGCAGCAGTGGTGGAAGCATTAACGCGACAGCAGCTACGAACCGTGGTAGAGACAATTGGAGTCAACTGGAGAGTTACTTGGAAAGTAATAAGAAAATGGTCTGAGAGGGCAGCGGAGTAAGGAGAGACGACAACGTGAGAGATATCTAGTCCGCGAGCTAGAATAAGATCTAAAGTGTTGCCACTGAGATGAGTTGGTTCGTGGACATATTGGTTAAAGCCAAAAGTGTCTATGATAGTTGTAAAAGCTTTATCAAGTGAATCAGAATTGTTATTGATGTGAATATTAAAGTCCCCCAAGATCAGGATTTTATCCACTCTAGTAAGAATAACAGAGATAAATTCAGAAAACTCATCTAGAAATTGACTATAGGGCCCCGGGGGACGATAGAGCACTGCTATGAGAAAAGTTGAGGCAGTACCATATTGCTTCACAGAGAGCAACTCAAAAGAGTCAAAATTAGGTAAACTAAGGGTGTTAGGAGTAAATTTAGTATTATAGATTAGAGCTACACCCCCACCTTTCATTGCTGCCCTAGCAGCACAGGAAAAGGAATAGTTAGGGGGTGAAACTTCATTTAAAGGGAGAAAAACGTCTGGCTTTAACCAAGTTTCACACAAACCCATCATGTCAAGGCTAAGATCACTGATCAGGTCACTAACAAGCAACGCCTTAGGTGAAAGCGATCTGATATTGATAAAACCTAACTTCAGCGTAACCGGGCTTACAGTAATCATATCGTATTATCGTATTGTAATAAAGACCGTGCCCATACCAGGGTACATATTCAGTGTAAACACATGAGAGTAAACCGTTTATAAGGCGTGAAGATAACAAACTTTAGCCATCAGGGTATTTTTTTTTTAAAGTTTGGGTGATATGTTTGTTCATGCAACCCTGGTCCAGCTCTCAAAGACTCCCCTACCTGTAAGTGAGCTATGGCCATGAACATCCTCAGGTTTTCCTCACATTCCATTCTCTTAAAAGCATCGTCTGTAAATGGGAAAAAGACACATACATAATTAGGCACAAACACACATACACATACTGAGTAGACTGGACCTGGTTTGACTGCAGGTTTACTTCAGTGTGTTTTACAGAGGTTCCTGACCTCTCTGAATGCTGAGTAGGAATCTCAGTGCTTCTACCATCACCTGGGCCACCAGAATCCGCTGCTGCTTTTGCTGTTGAAACACAAACGACCACAGGAATCACAAACCTACAATTGTAACGATAAGACTTTTCTCCATTGATATAACTGATTTATGGAGGGGAGAAGGGTGGGGAGGCTGTACTTCATCAATCACACACTAACCTCCTCTGAGATGTGGTCCTTGTCTTGGAGCAGGAGTCTGGCCCAGACAGCAAGACGTTTAATCACATACTCAGCTTCTAATGGAGACAGTCCTTTCAACACCAACATACACTTTTCCCTCTGCCAACGCGCACACACACACACACACACACACACACACACTCTACAGATTAACCCACAATTCATTGTTTTAGACATTTTTGGACAGTGGTTTCTGAGAGAATAATAGATTCTGTAGTTCTCAGTAACACAAAGACTATGGAGCTACATGTGACTGTCATCAACACTTTTGTTCCTGTTCACACTTCACTTAGCACAGTCTTGCTCCTCTTTGCATGACCTTTTACCAACTGGAGAACAAAAGCACGATGACTACTGATTGAACCTCTGAACTCATACTCTTCGTCTAAACTTCACCCTCTGTTACGTAGCCTGGATTTTCTCACTGACAGATCACAGGATGTGTAACCACACCAAAGCTGGAATGACCCTAACCCTGACCCGGAGCTCCCCACTCTGTTCACCCCAACCTTTCACAGAGCAGTACACAGGGAACCTAACAACAACTCAGTCATCATATTTACAGTGGAAACCAGCGTCACAGGGACTTGTCAGTGCTGAGACAGCTAACGGCCCCTCTCTACCCCTAAAAACACCATATAACTCACACACCTACAGGATGCACAGGACAGTCAGTGTGTGCCCATTGATCCTCTCCAACTTACTCACACACACACACACACATTGACCCATAGAGTTCGGTCTTAGTTTGCTTTGGTTAGTTTGCGCATTGGCCCATAGAGTTCAATATAAGTCTTTGCTTCTCTGTGCTGCAATCAGGTTTGGCAATTAGTTTGCCTGTGTTTGCTTCCTCAAAGTATGTTTGATTTCAGAATGAGATGTTTATTTTGAGAACACCTCAAACTAAAGTAGCTTAAAAAAGTTTAGTGAAGTACTAGAAAGCAGCCACAAACATCAGAGAAACGCTGACTGTGCAAAGGTTTCAGAGAGTATCCAATACTTAACTCTTTTCCTTTGCTTGGTCTACTGTGCTATAATTTCTGTGTGTGCGTGGGTGCGCGTGTGTACCTTGCCTTGCTCCAGAAGCTGGATGCTGTAGAGACGTGTGTGTGTGTGTGTATGTACTTGTACAACTATCCTTGTGAGGACCAGTTGGAGTTTTAGATATTGGGAGAGAGGACATTTTGGGAAAGTGAGGCCATTTTGGATGGTCCTCACATCTTCAAAAGGCTGCTTTTTCAAAGGGCAGTTAAGACTTGGTTTTAGGGTTCAGGTTAGAATTAGGTTTAGGGTAAGGGTTAGGGTTAGGCATTTAGTTGTGATGGTTGAGGTTAGGGTAAGGGGCTAGGGAATGCATTATGTCAATGAGTGTCCTCACAAAGATGGAGGTACAAGTGTGTGTGTGTGTGTATACCTTGCCCTGCTCCAGAAGCTGAATGCTGTAGAGATGGTGAATCTCTGAGGGGTGAAGCTTATAAGCTTGAGCCAGATTCAGAGAATCTTCCAGAGATGTATCCAAGTCCTGTTTCAGAATGTGTCTTACCAGCATCTACAACAAACGCACACACACACACACAATTACCGGGAAGCATCACAAATCAGTCCATTTATAAAGGTTCTCAGTACTGAGAAAATAGCCACGAAGGGCAAACACACCAAAGACACTATTAAATAAATAAGCACTGTTTTTGGGGGAGGGGGTGGGTATATCCCCACCTATACACTATACCTACACACAACTCCAACACCTACCATAACGTTAGTAGAGTTGGAGAGAGTGATGTTACGGATGCCATAGCGAATCAGCAGCTTCTTCATCTCCATAAGACGGTAACTTTCTCTCAGTAGCTCCTGCCTGCATACGTGAAAACACAGTCATTCACTCTGTCATACTGACTTACACCAAAGACACTGATTTAAGTACAGCTGCCTGACAGATCTCATAGTCACTTAATCACAGTCAGTCACTATTTATCTCTGAAGTACCAGTGTCAATCACACGAGATAGCAACAAGTAGTGAGGGAAGAAAAAAAATTAAACGGGGAGTTGAACATGAGGACAGATGGAGGATTGTTTAACTTAGAAATTGCACATATAATATGTACTTCTATTCTTTTATGTGTACACTAGAGGGGTGTGTGTGTGTGTGTCTATAAATGTTTGTGTGTGTATCAGAATTCAGAATGGACACTTTGTTAAAGGGAGGTGAAGTGGAGGTGTGTTCAGATTGATGGTCACTGTGTTAAAGGGAGGTGAAGTGGAGGTGTGTTGAGATTGATGGTCACTGTGTGAAAGGGAGGTGAAGTGGATGTGAGCTTAGATTGATGGTCACTGTGTGAAAGGGAGGTGAAGTGGAGGTGTGTTCAGACTGATGGACACTGTGTGAAAGGGAGGTGAAATGGATGTGAGCTCAGATTGCCAGACTCACTTGGGGTGATCTTTCTCCAGGTGCTGCTGAACCAGTTTCTCCACAGTGTCACTCCAGGGCACCACGGCCTTATACATGATCTCCAACACAGCGTCCATCACCAGCTAACACACAGACACACAATCACACAGACAGTAGAGACAAAGTCAAACAAGTACCTCCATGCTTGCTTTACCAATTAATCACACAGACTCTCACAGTGACTTAAAACAGACAGGATCTATAGACACATTAGACCTATGGAATCTATATTAACTATTTGATATTTCATATATTATCTGCATGAATATTAAAACACTCACGTTGGTGTCAGTCATACAGCGTAGCACGGACACAGCCTTGGCCTCCCATTCAGTGAACAGAGTGGTGGTCTGAGAACTACAACACTCCAGCAGGTCCTGGAAGAACAGAGAGAACAGAGACTGGACGCATCAGTCCACAGCACAGAGATCAGCTGGACTCCACAGTAACAATGCCAACCTCTGATTTCAGCTCCACTACAAAGACAAATCACTTAGAGAGAACTCAGACTGAGTGACAACTTAGATCACTCAGGTTTCTCTTTATTTATGAACCTGATGAACAGCTCACAGCAGTGGTCTAACGAACAGCTCACAGCAGTATGGAGGGAGCATTAAAGTTGATTTATGCCAGAGATCTAAGGTGCGAGGGTCTGATTCTTGGGAAGACTGAGAGAAAGACAGTAAGAGAGACAGAGAGAAGGAGAGACAAAGAAAGAGTGAGAGACAGAGGGAGGGAGTGAGAGAGAGCTAGAGGAAATAAGAGACAAAGAGAGGGGAGAGAATGAAAGAGAGTGAGAGAGAGAGAGAGTGAGAGAGTGAAAAAGAGAGAGGGGGAGAGGTAGACCTTAATGTAGTGCAGCAAGGTGTGGTCCAGGTCAAGTCTGTTCTCCAGAGCATAAGGGCGAACACTGCTGTCAATCACAGAGGGAATCAACTCAGGGGCCAGAATCTTATCCAGCATCAGGAAGGCCATACTGCGAGTACTGCCCTACACACACACACACACGCACCCACACACACACACACCCCACAACCCCAACAATGTGCATACATACAAAAGCACAAACACACAGCACGTACACAAAGGCCCAAACATAACATACATACACATACAGACACACATGTGCACATAGACACACACATGCAGGCAGAGAGAGAGAGAGAGAGAGCTTCCTGTAAGACTAAGACAACAGCAAAACAACTTAATTTAACGGAATAGAGAACCAAACACATCAAAAGTCACAACTGTGTAAACATTAAATCCAAAGAACAGGCCCATTCTCTGTAGTTGCTCTGACCTGAGTACTGTGATTGTGACCTGTCTCTGTGTGTGACATGGGTTCACTGTTTTTATACTGTATCATCTGGCATTGTTTTGGTACCTTCTCAAAGTCAGACAGGGAGAGTCTGCAGCTGTACTTGGTGTAGAGGTCACAGAGCTGCCTTAGAGCAGACACCAGAGACTTCAGCCGTTCCACCTCCTCAGACCTGCTGTCCTCTGCCTGATACACAAGCGCACACACACATATGCAAGCAAACACACAGGCACACACATGCAAACACACACACACACACACACACACACACACACACAAAGACACCGATACGGAGGCATGCGCACACACAAACACACACGCATGCACACACACGCAGACAGGCACACGCACATAGGGAATATTCAATTTAAGTCAAATATAGTGAAATGGAGCCACTCTGACGCTGTGAAGCTAATGTCTACTGTCTACCCATTTCTATTTTTTTAAAAAGGCACATAAATGTTGTGAAACTCTCCCAGGAGAAAAGTGGCTGTTCTCGGACTGTTAGCACGGTGTGGGAACCACAGTCTAGAGAGCTCTCTTGTTCAACAAATTAGAAATGCAGTAGAATAATTACAGAGTGTTTAGTGTCAGGCCATACCAGAGACATAGACATCCAGAAAGAGGGCAGCCCGAGTTCTGCCAGGTGTAGTCCATTCTGGGGCCAGTCGCTCTGAGGGAACGAGACAAGAACAGGGAGAGAGAAAAAGAGAGACAGAGAGAGAGAGAGAGATAAGGGACCTGAAAATGAGACAAACGTCTTACAGAAAAGGGAAAGTGAATATCGCTGCAAACCTTTGGCTGTAATGTGTGCATGGCTGTCAGAACTCTTATTAAATATAGTCATTTATGCGTGTAAAGACTGTGGGTCATTGGTCATATTGCTTTACCCTCTCTGTCAGCTCCAGGTTCCTGGCTCTCTGTTCCAGCCATTTGGCCAGTGTTTTCTGTCAACACAACACACACAGTTCACTGCACAAACCAAAGACATTACTCTAGCACTATCATTAATAAAATAGTACAGATGAAAGAGCACCTCCTCTAACTTTTTAATCTCTATTTAATCCTACCACTTGTTGTCTCTTGGTAGCGAGAGAGAGAGAGAGAGAGAGCGCAGTTCCATTACCTGTCCTGTAGGGAGCACTCTCCAGACAAAGGGGATGACCATACCCTTAAACCAGAGGCTGAGCTCCCGAGACGGGACGTCAGCGGGGACAGAGTCTAACAGGTCGTTAAGGGATGCTCCGTCAAACTGCCCGGCAAACTCACCCTGCAAACACACACACACACACCCCTCTGTAAGCACACTTTACCACAAATATTCAGTCAAATTATTTTACATTTACCCATTTATTTGGCAGAGGTTTGGATCCACACAGACCAAAACACACACACATTAATACAGGCATGGACATAGAGAATCACACATGTGCAGTGGAAGTGAAAGAAAAGCCTCCTGTGACTGTGGGAAGTGACAGACTGTTTGTCTCTGTACTTTTATACGGACTGCTCAATTTTGCACTGGCGAAACCTCTCAGATTGTTCAGATTACCCCGTTTGTACTGTACATACAACCTACTGTAAATATTTTGTCTACATGTACACACAACCCATTCATATAGACTCCCCTTTCTTACTCTGTCAGCTTCACGTCAATGTATAACATAATTAATATATTATGCATATATATATTAATCTATATATATTGCTCACCACTGTCTATAATACTGTACATATTGTAAGATGACTTATGCTTAGTACTCACTTATACCTGTACTTAACTGTAAATAATACTATGCTTTTGGACTTCTGCATTTCATTGGCTTTGTACCTGTACTCTGCACAATGACAATAAACTTGAATCTAATCTCTCACTCACTCACTCTTTATCTAATCGCAGGGCAGACACACAGACAAACACACATTCATACCTAGGAGCAATTTAGTGTCTCCAATTCACCTAACCTGCATGTCTTTGGACTGTGGGAGGAAAGCAGAGCTCCCGGGGGAAAGCAAACCCACACAGACACGGGGAGAACCTCCACACAGAAAGGATCCCGGCCGCCCGGCCGGGAATCAAACCCAAGACCTTCTTGCTGTGAGGCGACAGCGCTACCCACTGCGCCGAATCTAATCTAATCTAATCTAATCTAATCTAATCTAATGATGAATCACGCCCCCTGCTGTCCAAACCTTAAAATGTCAACATGGCTTTCATGAACTGAGCGATCAACGAGGTCCTGCCACGTCTGTCTGTGCGTGTGTGCAAGTGAATGATGTGAGTATGAGCATGGGAGACAGGGGGAGAGAGAGAGGGAGAGAGGGAGAGAGAGAGAGAGAAAGAGAGAGAATGCAGTCAGAGTTTTACCTCATGTCGAAGCCACAGGTACTGTGCCCCGCCCAGGTTTCCCTCTCTCAGATGTCTTAGAATTTCTCTAAAGATATCTGTACTGTTCAGGAACTCCGCCCACAACACGCCGCTTGACATAACACAGACCACACAACAAACCTCAAACACTGTAAGCACACACACTGCTTTATAACACGTCAGACACACAGTTCCCTAAAAACACAAACACAGTCAAATAACACAATATGAGACACATGATGTCTGTCAAAGACACAACAGCTCTTTAGATTGGCTGATATGATAAAACTGAAACTCAAACATCAAGAGGAAACTGGACAGTATGGCAAACAGCGGCGCTGCCATCTGAAGAGAGGACGGCGGCTGTTGCGATGACACTTTAGCTCAGACACGTACTCGAAGCTGTCAGGCCCGTGCAGGCCGCAGAAACTGGCGAGTTTGGAGAGAGCGATTTGGATCTGCGAGGAGGGGAACCGAGAGGCAGCGTAGCTAAGCATCTCCTCAGTCGTGGCCAGAGTCGGCCAAAACGCTGTCAGACAGTACTGCACCACGTACTGTTCATCCTGACAGACAGAGAAAGAGAGCGAGAGAGAGAGAGAGAGAGAGAGACAGACAGACAAACAGAGAAAAAGAGAGACAGAGAGAGAGATGTGTTTATATCACTCAGCCCTTTGACAAAAGGACTGCCAAATTTTTTGTCTTTGTGGTTTAACCATGGTTTTGATTTTTTAAAATCTGTCAACATTTGACAAAAAACGCAACAAAATCAAACAGGTATTTACGAGTAAATAACAATGACATGACATGACAATGTGTCTTACCATAATTTTCTTCAAGTTTGTCTTTGCCTCTTCCACAAGCTCTGCCCACATGGCACTGTCACACTCACCCACTGACACAGAGGCCATTTTCTCCAGCACAAAATCCAGCTTGACTTTATACACCAACTTACACACACACATATAAGCACACAAACACACACAGGGGGAGAGAATGAGAGAGAGAGAGAGAGAGAATATCACTTGGAGAAAAGCATGAAGTTGACCGCAGAACCACTGGATGTTGTGAAACATATTTGCATTTCCAAACAAATTCACATTCCCAAAAAACTTACTCTGCCAAACAAATTTACTCTCCTAAAAAACCCTCTCTCTCCCAAACAAGCTTACCTCAATATCAAGGTCAAATGCTATTGCAAACTTTTCTGCCTCTTCAAACTTTTGTTTATAGAGCAGTCGGTTAAGCCTAGAGAAAATAAGTGAAAGAACAAGATTTCGTCCTGTGATTTTACTGCAGTCTGGCCATTCTAAGGAGTAATCTGGATGTAATCTAGGATAATCTGTGTTCTAATCAGACATTACCTGTTTTCAGGTAGAGCCTCAGTGAAACACCTCATCACTACTTCTGACACTGGTCCCTCAGATCTGCATAACAAACACAGTACATACATTCAGCTGGAGAAGAAACAAAGTAACACACACAAAACACACATTCAGCTGGAGACAGGACAACCAACAAATAACACACACAAAACACAGATTCAGCTGGAGACAAGAGAACCAACAAAGTAACACATTAAGAACACATACAACGTTAAGAAACAAGCTTGTGGACGGGGAGAACTTTAACTATTTTGTGCAGACTAAAACAAACTGGGCAAACTGACGTGTAAATCATTTGAAACATCTTGGTATAAATTGTCCAAACAAATCACCCTCACACAAATCCCTTTTTCCCCAGTCTGCTCACCTCTTAGATTTCTCCCCAATGCCCTCCAGTATGCAAACGGTGTCCTGTCATCCACACAACAGGCATGAGGTTAACACAGTGTCTAAAGGTCATTTCCCAGTAATGAGGGTTCAGTTATAATTTGCTTCCTACAGGGTAAGACCAGAGAAACTTTCTAACATTAATTAAAGGGTTTGTCTTACCATACTGACACCCTTCTGGAAGAAACAGGAGACCACAGAGACCTCCAGAGAATACAGGACCTCCATGGAGGGCAGGGACTGGACCACAAGCTTCCTCCCCTGTGGCTAATGACACCAGGAGGAGAGAACAGCCAAATTAAATTCTCAACTCAACTTCAATACTGCTCAATTATGCACAGAGCCCCAAAACACAATACAAACAAAATGCATGTGCTATATTCAAACATAATGTAAATCCATTGTGATGACCAATAATGATAGAAAACTTGCTGATGTTATGGGAAAGATAACACAGGTTAAATTTGAATGTTTCACAAGTTGTGCCATTAATGGATAATTCCACAGTGTAGACAGGGTTCCTACACAATTTCTTTTTCAAAATTCCATACTTCTCAGTAGATTTTTCAGACCATATCTGGCATCCAAGTACAAATAGCTAAATGTTTATTATGTAAACAAATGGTTTTAAAGTCCAACTGTTAACATGTATGTTACATTCTGACTATGTATGCTATTACTGTATGTTACCAAATAATTGCCATTAGATTGTAGCTCATACAAATCAATTAACACCAAACTCAGACAAGTTCAATGCACAGCATTTTACTCCAGCTGCAATGCTAAACCAGTGCAATGTTATTCAGTTTTCATCCTGTAAATTTAAATAACTGTATACCAGGGGGTATGACACCAATTTACCCCCAAATGTTCGGAGAGAGGACCAGAGAGGTGCCCTGAGCTCCATAGCCTGGTACAGTAAATAAGAGAAAAAGTCATGTTTTAGGTCACCAGGGGACCGGAGGCTGAAATTTAGATTTTTGCATTTACTGCTCCATGGCAGGGGCTATGAGAGACCAATTTACCCCCAAGAGATGAGGGAGAAGCCCAGGGAACTTCCCTGAGCTCCAGAGCCTGAAATGTTGACTTTCAGTAATTTGGATTAACAGGGGGCCAGACAAATTTGTCTAATACCTCTTTTCCACCAGGACAGCGCCTGTGCCAAGCCAGTTCTGTCTTGGTGCCTTTTGAGAACTTGTCTGCATTTTGACAGGTTTGAGAAGTGAATGTTATGTAGCGAAAGTTGGGGTAATTTCCGTCATGGCGGACAGAATGCATCTGCTTTGCTTGCTTTTTGTAAATTTATTTTTACGCTAGCCTTCCACACAGCGAAACACCTCCAGACAGTGAATTTCGCCCCCAGAGTGAAAAGAGGTAGAGCAAATTTTGTGAAAAAAGCAAGCCTGTCACCTAGCTCGAAAGTTCGAGTCCTTGAATGAAGCTACAGTGGTCTATTTGCCCCGACAGGGCCATTGAGAGAGTTTTCTCTACCGCTCTGGCCCCGACTACATTCACGTGACATGTTAACAACAACCCATGCTGATATAGACACAAATGGTTGCCCATTTATCTTTTAACTATACAGATGTTTTCATCATACATGTAGCCTTTATCCTCCGCCATCTTGGTCAGACTTTTTTTCTTACTCCCGCACCTCTAGAGAATGTCATGTACCAAACACATCACATGCTGATTGGTTCTCACACGATTCTCATTTGCATAGCCACTGACACCAGCGGTTCCAGCTTTTGGACAAGCAATTGAGGAGCTGTCTTTTTCCGGTGGAAACGTGTGGAACTGGTTCTAGATTAGGCACCAGAACTGGAACCACGTCGGTGGAAAAGGGCTACAAGTCCCTTTTGCTGGGCTTTTGGCTGTGCTGTCTGCCTGCTCCAAATGCCATGAAAAACACTCTGCTTGTATGATCAGTTTATTTTTAGAAATTCTGAATTTTATATTTTAGAGAACAGAATAGGGGCAACAGTCTGGAAACACAAATATTTTTCCCCATACTCTCTTTTCTTTTTCCCCATACTTAACCAGACCTGGAAATTACTAAAATCAAATTCCATACTGTGTAGGAACCCTGTGTAGAGTCCCTTCAGACTGACAAAGAGTCAGTGCTTACCTGTCTCTCATCCTCCGCTGTCAGTGTCATGATTTTCATACTCGGACCCTCTTGTCTACAGAACATACCATCACTTTTATTCATTTCATCAGCATATACAATACATACAACTAAATGGCAGTTCATAAAAGCACATACTATACCATTCAGAGGTGAAAACAGAGACAGAGTTAGTGGGTGAGAAATAAAGGGACTTGCGTTGCTACGGTAGCGGAGTCTCCCTCAGTGATGAGCAGGAAGTCAGAGATGTAGAGGTCAGGCCAGCAAACCAGCATGACAAACGAGTGAAGATCCCACACGCTCAACATGTCCTTTAGAAACATAGCCACGGGAAACACACAGCGTCACAGCTAAATCAGTTTAAATCTACTATCCATATCACACTACGCCACCGCTACATCAGTTTAAATCTGACATGACCTTGACTGGGAAGAGTCAAGGTCACAAACAATGTCTGATGAAATGCTTAAGCCTTTGTCAAATATAAAAATACACTGCTGTCCTTAGTGGACTGAACATAGGTCAATATTCAGGCTAGGTCCAGCTCAGCACTGCAGTGGACAAGAGGAAAAGAATTAGGGAGCTCAAATCTTAAGGGCAGTAATGTTTTTATAAGTAATCCCTCACACATTTCAACGGTGCTGGGAAAATTCAACTGCATTACACAGCTATTCTCTTCAGCGTAATGAGACTAAAAGTTCTTACCACTTCATCCAAGACATACATCAGATTATCCACCACCTTAATCTTCCTCACACCTGGGGGAGAACAATTTCACTGACATTACAGGGCTGTCCACAAAACCATCATAACTGCGTTCATTTAGCTTAACCCAGCTTACTCATAACTGCTGCAACATGATCAGGGCTACTGAGGTGTAAAAAAGCCAAAGAGTGTAAAATCCTCAATGAAACTGAGTTGGTCAAAACACCATTAAAAAGTGAACAGTCATCTGAATGAATTGGTTACTCCAGCAGTGACTGCAGATACTCCTTACAGTTTCTTCTCTTACCTGGCATTAAAGCAGAGTCTAGGACATTAGTGAGAGACATTGAGGAATCAGCAGGTCCCATCGTCCAATGGGAGAGGACGCTCTCCCCCCTCCCCTACCACAGCAGGACATGAAAAACAGACATTGTCATTAAAGTAACACTCAGATTCTAACAGTGAATAAAATTCTGGTAGGAATAATAAACATCTGCTCAAGTTTTGAAGTCAAAAATGAAAGACTGTCAGAAGGTCTATGGATACTGTGATACATGAAGACCAGTTTAAAAGAGGACCACTCAAAGATCTCCCACTCCTGTCTAAATAAAACACACGTTAGGAAACAATGAGATTACCCCAATGAGCAGTTGCATTTTTCTGCCTGTGCTGGTCAGGACAGCTGACACACAGCCGTTTCCATGGATCTCTTTACTAGAGCAGAAGTCCATCTTAATACAGGACTGCAGCTATGAGAGAACAGGAGAGATTACAAATCCAAATCCAATCAAAAAACAAAACAAAAACAACACAATGCAGCCAACAGATTTTATCATACAAATCTCAACTGACTTTTGGGGAAGTATAGACAAAATAATTATAGAAGGAAAAATAACTCGGTGGATACCTCATTTAAGGTGGGTATGTCCATGCAGCTGATAGCTATAAAAACAGAGGAGTGTGAGTCACCATTGTAATATGGCAAATTAATACTTTTTATTTAAATCTCACATTTCTGCCTCACGGGAGCATGAAATATATTTAGGGTTTTTTTTAAATAGCACCTTGTGTAGCAAACCAGTTCTAGAGTTTGAGTTTGAATCTGACCTTTCTGGATCTTTCCTAAGGCAAGATTTGATATGTGCAAGAATCCATCCTGCACAATGAGAAACAGATGGTACACTCCTGCCGACCAAAACAGAAATCAGAAAAAAATTACTTCACAGTACGTAATACCTTTCCTCTCCTTATTTAGATAAATCACTGGAGCGATACAGATTTATACAAAAAAAAAAGTAATGTAACTTGTTGAAATCCGTCAGAGGATGTCATACAGTGAAACTTTGTGATTTGGCGAAAACGACTACGGTCAATAAAAACGTTCTCACCTGGGGTGACCGGAGACTCATGCAGGATGAGGCTTTTGTAGGTGGTCTTGTCACCGTTGGAGGGGCTTTGCTGCAGAGCCTGACAGAACACGGACGGTGACAGTATATGTGTTATTGAAGAGTGAGTCTTAAACAACGGTATTTACGCTGACTTGTACAGAGGCACGCAAACAAATATTAGCAGCAGCTTACTCTGGTTAGTACTGTTTTTTTCTGAGGCACGTAGATCAGGTGAAGGTTTCCGTTTCTCTCTCCAACCAACAGAAACTGCCCCTCTGGGCATACAGTCACAGCATCCACCAAAGTGTCTGTGTTTCAAACACATTTCAGTTATGGGCGTTATTAGCTGCTGACTTCACGTAAAACAATGACTTTACCGATACTTTGTGATAGTTACCAAAGTACAGATGGACCAGGACTGTTTGAAAGCTGGAATCAAGGACGACGACACTTGTATCGGCCACAACTATATGGCAGTTCGTGTTACTGAAGGCGTAAAGTTTGGGGTTGGACAGCACCTATCAAAACAGAAGGTTTTATTTAACTACTTCTTTTCTTGAACGAAATACAAGTCTATTTTTTCACCACAGACCCTCAGTACCAATACTATATCTAAGCACAGTAATGTATTTTAGGGTGCTTCTTGAAATCATTTAGCGGCCGTTACCTGCTCAGATGAAGACAGTTTAACCAGAGTGTCAACCTGGTACAGGGCGCTTCCAGATTCATGACTCGAATCATTGCAAAGACGGACAGTGTTTGTATCCTCGTTTATCAAAAGTTCAACGTTATTCCACATTTTTCGTGAAAATTATACGGCTAACTAGAATTGCAAACAAATGAAAAACAGTCTCATCTTATTTGCAGTCAGGACAGTGATGGATACCGCATTAGCTGATTTCTGTCAAAACAACATTAAAATTTGGCGCCGTATTTTTTTGTTCTTCTACTCCTCATGGTTTGTCGGCGTTAGCGAGCCAGTTGAAAATGGAATTATTGCCATCTAGAGTCTGGAGTGGAAACGTTGCAAGGTTTAAGGCCGTTCTTTCATCGTTCATTTCAATCGATTTGGCTCGGCAAAAATTTGAGAAAAGCTTGGCTAGTTGGAGAGGAGTTGTGGAACAAATTATTACCCCTACTGATTTTTAGAAAGAGGACAGCGGAAAAGAGACAGCGGTCTTATTTTTCTCTGGAGTTCTCTAATAAAATAAAAGTATTATTTCAGGAGGCAGCAGCCTTGGTGATAACACACATTTCAAATTAGTTTGAGGTCTGAGTTCCAATAGAATGTGAATGGAAAGTGGACTGAAATCCCATAAGTGTGGAAGGGGTACTAGCTTAAGCCTTGTAATTACAAGGGGAGCAAAAATGACCACTACACAAATAGATATACATGCACCCTTCTCACCCTTTCTGTATTTATGTCACAAAGAAAGGCTAGACTCACATATACATATCCTCTCTTCTCCTTAGTTTTGAGGACCTACAGTTTAACATTGAAGATTTCACAATGAATATCTAAGACACTGAATATCAGGACTGCAAGATTTTTTCTTAATAAAGCCATTGTGTATTGTTTAGTGTAGCGATTCTCAACTTTGGTCCTCAGGGCCCACTGTCCTGCACGTCTTTGTTTTAACTCAGGACTGACATACCTGATTCCACTGATCAGTTAATCATCAAGCCCTTGATTAGTTCAATTAGCCATGATAATGACGAGTTAAAACAAAGACATGCAGGAGAGTGGGCCCCAGGACTGGAGTTGAGAATCACTGGTGGGAGGGGTCACTAAAACCTTGTCCAGACCAGGCACAGCCAGCCCCCCGCACCCCACCCCCCCCAAAAAAACCTGGATGACAATCAATCTAAATAGACAATTCATTGGGAAAGGAGAGAGTCCAATAACAAGATTTTCATGATTTGTGCATGTAGTAAATATTTATCACTCTATTGTACACATGGTGGTGACATCATTCAGCTAGTGAAAATGTTTCTGATTGATGGGATATGGGGCACTTCTGAAAATTGGGCAAATTGACAGAATGGATGAAGAACGAATGGGCGATGGAGAGATAAAATTCTTAATGAAAAATGCAGGCCTCTTCAGCAAAGCCGAAACCAGAGGTTCATTTTACATTTCCCCATGAACACCCAGATCACTGTGTAAAAACCCATCCCTCCACACAGTCAGTGTTATGGGCGTTTCTCAATATGGAGTACATCACATACAGACTCCCATTCTTGGGAATTCAGACTTGACAAGTTCAGCTAAGGAGTCCAGACTCCTGCAGAAGGGAGGACGCAGTACATTCAATCTGTATTTGGGACAGCAGCATTCTTGCTAACATCACAGTTCAGCTCAGCTCTAGAGTCTACCTGCATTTTCACTGTAATTGATATTTATAATAATATAACATAATACACCAAATTGCCTGCGTTCATTTCCATTTAAAAAAATATCAATTAAATATTAATAAAAATTATATATTCACATTATTTGCCTATAAAAGGGCCAAAAGTGGGAAATAATTGTGGGAGTTCGTAGTTATGGTAAAATGCATTCTGCGATACTTGACCCAAGTCCACACAAGTCAGCTCCTGATGCATTCTCGATAAAACCCACAGATCAAGAACACTTCTGGGTATTTGATCTGTACTTGGCTAGATGCAAACTTTGAATTGGAACAGAACTTCGGCTGTGATGGATGACATTGCATGGACTTGTACTTGGGAATGTAAGCATAGAGAAGAACGCATATTCACTCAGAGACAGCCCTCTGTTAACAGCTGTTTGACAGGGGTCAGAGTTCAGCACAATTATAATTCAAATATTTTGTGCTCGAAGCTGGGCTCATGTATGTCATTTCTGTCAAAAATTATTGGTGGAATTCGTCCGTTTTTTCTTTCACACAGACAGTTAAAACAAAAATAAGCTCTGGTCGAGGCACTGGTCATCCTTCATTATGGGTGGTGTGATTCAGTGCTGGTTTTCACGGCTATTAACTCTCCTAATCCAGCATGTCAACCACAAGTAAGCATAATGCCAACCGCTCTGTTTAATCATGTGTCAGAGGTCGTCAGAAGGTGAAAATGGTCACTAGCATACTGCCACCACATCTCCCTGGACCACAAGTGTATTTTTAGCGGAGGCTGTAAGTAATAGTTTTGATTAGATTCAAAAGATAATTGTAATACTTTTTATATATATATATTTTTTTAAAAAAGGCATCTTTAACATTTCATCCAGTAATAACAAAGTTTTAAAATATTTATATTACAACTAAATAGGACAGCTGGTGATCTTGATCCCTAGTCTTTACAAAAGACTCTCCAAACAGTGTCCCACACAGGAACACAAAACACAAAAAACAGAAAGGAAAGGGCCACTTCATCATAACCTTTTGATGGTTAAATTGTTTTGTACTCTGTGTGAAGGTGAAATCTTCAGATGCTATGAAAAGAAACATTAGAGTCAAACAGCTAAGGTTTCAAAATCAGTTGTTCAGCAGGAAGATACAACAGGATTGAAACATATTTATTTATTCATTTTTATACAGATATGTAATATTCCAAAGACAAAAAAGGAATAAAACATGACAGTATCCATATATTCTCTTTCAATATCTTATATTCTTCATAATGATCATTTAAACGTCTTTTATTTCATTTTTGTATTTTTTTGGAAAGGCCATTAAAATGGAATTGAGGTTCTAAATCAGGGAAGAGGAGAGAGGAGTAAAGTGCATGAGGAATTTCAGCGGCTTTTTCACCAGGCATCCAGCTGGGGCAACTACAGGTCCTTCCATAGAGGTCAGTATGCCATTCTATCCCCTTCACCTCCAAAAACCCAGAGTTAACACCAAAGTACTACAATAAAATGTATTTTTAATAAAAGAAGCTCCAAAAAAGCATCACTCTGATAGCTCCTTGTGCACAAACTCCATAGATTACTCAAGAACCCAAGATTGTTTTCCTTAGAACCGTAGCCTGAAGCTCAGAATGCCCTGTTCCACTTTAACAGTCGGCCAAACAAGTGTCCAGTAAGTGCAGAGAACAGATTCACCCAATGAAGTCAGAGCTCTTGTGCTCCCGTACACACACTCTGAGTCACTTGCTTAGTACTCAGAGCGACATGGCATGTGCACACACACAAGCAGAACACACATGCTCACACACTCACACACATATACATGTACACACACATACACACATGTACACACACAGAGACATGTCTGTGTGCTGTGTGATTCAAGGCGTGTGCGGTTTTTGCGAGTTTTAAGTTCTCCGGTGGCGGGAAGGTGGGGCAGCAGTAGTAGTAGTAGTGAAGGAGATGTTCAGAAGGTCTGGTCGTCGTTACAGGCCTCTGTCCAGTGGCCAAACATCTCACAGATGTCGCAGTAGGGTCTCTCATCATGGGGGCTGCCGTGGTAGGCGGTGTGGGGCGGGGAGTCTGTCAGCTGGGCCTGGGTGGGACAGTCTTCTGTGTCATGGAGGTCAAAGCAGTCACAGATGTCACAGAAGAGACGGGGCGGAGGTTTCTTCTTTGTCTGGGCCTCGGGTAGACTGCAGGTGTGTGAGGAGAACAAAAGTAGCATGACTGGTTAGTGTATAAGAGAAGCATTTAATTGGAATAACAAGAGGCCAATAAGCTTTTTTTATTAACAGGGGTAAACATAATAAAGCAACAGCGTTTGACTTGTGCTGACAGTCGTTGTGTTGACTACACACAGTGATGAGTGTGCAGATGGCAGAGCCCCATTCATGTCCACATAAACAAACCATGTCCATTAACCATGTCACACGTGTCCACTCTGTCTGCAGCTCTCACTGTGGTAAAACTGGACTGGGTACAAGAGAATGCCAGTTTACCATTTGTGCTTAACTGGTGGTAATGAAATGAAGCAATTTAATCAATGTGGAGGTATAATGAGTGAAGTGCTCATTAATAAGGTTATTAGAGATGCTGTGGTGTATTAGAGACTCTCTCACTGAGTAATCCAAAAGAGACAAAGAATAAAAAAAATGTCCTTTACATATAATGAACCCTACTCAAATACTGGCCTTCATGGCCCCCACAGAGTTCCTCACCTGTTAACTTTTCATCCTACATTGAACCATTTTTCAGAATGCTAGGTCAGAAGTGAACACGGTGAATGGGGTGGCTGTATCAGAATGCTAGGTCAGAAGTGAACACGGTGAATGGGGTGGCTGTTTCAGAATGCTAGGTCAGAAGTGAACACGGTGAATGGGGTGGCTGTTTCAGAATGCTAGGTCAGAAGTGAACACGGCGAATGGGGTGGCTGTCGGAGCAGCGGGAGATGGTGTGGATAAATGTATGACTACACTGTGGAGAGTGGAGGAGTCTGACCTTTCGTGGTTGTCCATTTCACTGGCGTTGTTTCCGTTGAGAGCAGCTTCTGCCATCTTCTCCAGTTTGGCTTTTAGCTCCTCATTCTTTCTCTGCAGGTCCACGATGACTGAGTTCAGGAACTCAATCTGTTCCAGACACAAAAAAAAGTTAAAAACAAAAACAAAAACAAACAAAAAAAAAAAAACACTGCATGAGGTACCAAACAATAAAATAAACCCCAAAAAACAAACAAACCAGCCATGTTTCCTTTTTTTAAAACATATTCAATGTGAAAATGGTTCCCCTTATATACCTGTTTATCTAACAGTTCCCAGTTGTCATTGTGAGACAGTGTTAGTGATGAGGAACATTCAGTGGTTACCAATGTATGCCCAACCTCACCCAAACCAGTCCCTCTGACAGGGGTGTAGAAGAGCACCCGCCCCACCCATGTGCTGGGCATAGTAATACTGGACCCCCTCAATACCGGGCAAAACAAGAGCTCTAGACAAAGACATCCAACATGTACATCTGGATCTTCACCCAAGGAACAATGTCAGATCCCAAAATGCCATGAGAATTTTGGCACCATGTATCCAGTGAGTTTCTACTGATTTCTGAATCAAAATGACCACAGATATGTTGTTTCCTAAAATAGCCTTGATGTATTTACCGTAGACAGTTTGTTTTAAAATATGTTAATAAATCAAATGACAGGCATCCAATTTGACTGGGACTTTTTTTGTTCTTTGGTTTTTCACTGCTGGTTCTCCACTGTCACTGACTCAGACAGATAAAACAGCAGTTTGCCGACTATATTAAATAATTAACATTTGATGGACTCCACAGCTAATGTTTGTGCTTTATTACTGGCAATGTTATTTCCATGAATTTGCAAGAAATCTAAAACAACTCCTGACTTAATCATGTTTAACAGACCATTCGTGCTTCAGCTAGCACATATTTAATTAAAA
Organism: Chanos chanos; assembly: GCF_902362185.1. Classification (NCBI taxonomy): domain Eukaryota; kingdom Metazoa; phylum Chordata; class Actinopteri; order Gonorynchiformes; family Chanidae; genus Chanos; species Chanos chanos. Next base: position 46,221,314 of record NC_044495.1, read on the forward strand.
AAATAAATGAACACATAAAGTATACATAGTCATTCTTCATTAGGAGATGACCCATTTGTTCACTACTGAGCTGACAGATGCTGATGTGTGTTTGAAGCAAGCACATATAAGAGAGCAGATCTATGAGGGCCACAGGGAGAAAACTACATGCACAAACACAGCAGATGGAAAAACCGTCACAAACCGCTGCCTGATTGCACGGTACAGCATTGCCCACATCAACGAAGAGAGAGAACAGTAGAGGAGGAAAAGAAAGAAAAAAGAGAGGGTTAAGAAAAAAAGACAGAAGAAAAAAAACTGAATTGGCAGACAGATTTGTCATTGGACACACAGAAACAGAAGCAGTCCATGTAAATCATAGACATCTCTATGTTACAAAGATCCTTTAGAGATTCCAGTCAATCAGAGAACCATTTGAATCAAGCTGATCATTTGGTTATGTTACACTGTGTTCACATTCATGTACTGACAGACACACACGGCCAAATCATGGTGTGAAACTTGACCAAAATTTAAAATAAACACACAAACAAACAAATAAATAAAGAATCATCACGAACATATTTCCACTGTGGAAAGGATTACTGGATTACGTCATTATGACTGATGAGACTACAGTCCTCTAACTGAAACAGGGGTGGGTTAAAAAAGCAAGACAGAGGGCTCCTTTACAAAAAAAAGAGGAATATCATTTTACATCACTGAGCCTTCTCCTTTCAAAGTATCTTTAGAAGGAACTTCAAATCAGTCTAAGCTGTCAGGATGTATTTTTGGTCAGTTTTTACACAGAATGGCTCTTATAAATTATACCATACCCAGGATAAACAGTCCTCTAAAATGCCTCTAAATGCTTAAACAGTCATGTATAACAGCTTTTAATGTAGTTTCAGTGAAATAAAAACAATCTTGCAATCACATATCAAAGGACTGTTCACCAGTCTGTACAATCTCAATACCAGTCATTTCTCAGGGCATCACCATTCTCAGGTAAGACGTAAGCTTTAACATACAGGCCTAAATATGTTAATTGGATTGTGAATCATGCTGGTTAGTACTGTAAGTATTCCTCATACCTGACTCTCAGCTGTCTGTTTCTCCTCTCTCAACTGATCCACAGTTGGATTGCCTGAGAGAGAGAAGTGCGTGCAGACACACAAACACAAATACACACAAAGAAGATTAACATTTGGGGAAATTACTGCCTAAAATTCTCAGAAATCTTAATCTCCATATAAGGCTCACAGAAACCAAACCGAAAAAGAAAAGTATGTATTGGCTAAGAAATAATACATTACACTGTTCAAACCAGTGACACTGGCAAAATATCTCACTAAATGACAGTAGTGTGAGACTGCTGGATAGAGTCTGTTAGAGATGCATCTGTGGTGTGTCTGTGTGCTGAGGGAGGTACCTGTGGAGCTGTCGCCCGCGGCCGGTGGCTGGGTCTGGGTCTTCTCCAGGCTGTGGACTCTGTCCTGTAGCCGGGTCTTCTCACTCTCCAGAGCCTGCACTGCCGACTGCAGCCTCTTCACCTCTGAGCTCTCTCCACGTAACGCAGTAATCTGCATGCCAGGACAACACACACACACACACACACACACAAAGTTTAGAATAGAGCAACAGGGATGACATATGAGACCAGGTCAAAATGAGTAACAGTTCACCCCAAAAATGTAATTAAGCACTCTATTGTACTGGTCCAAATTAGAGATTATTGGTCATCCTAAAAGGCCAGTTAAGTCTAGTGTGTACAGAAGGCAGCTCCCAGAGTACCTGTACCTCATTTCTGAGAGATTCCAGCTGTTTGTCCTTCTCTGATATCAAGGCACTGTTCTCCTGGACAGACTGTTGGAGGGAAGCCTTCTCCTTGTCAAATTCACTCTTCAATTTACCCTCCCTGTCCACACAAGAAAGACAAAGTAAAGAGAGGCTGTCAGTGCACAGTGGGGCTGGCAGCAGTAGCACACATCTGAATTGAAACTAAAACCTACCAATGCCACTTATCAGTAAATCTTGTCACACACACGTGTACTGATGCAGAAAAGACGTGTCAGTGTGAGCAGTGGACAGAGTGATAGGGACATTTAATGGGGATATGGAGGGTATCATGTCCTCTGCTCAGTGGTCCAGGTGTTATTTATGGGGTTTATTTTATTTTGCCCAAGGTTCTATATAGGACAAAATCCATTTGTAGGTTCTGTAACACAACAGATGGGTAAAGTGGCTCTGATTGAACAGCAAGTTAGATCACTAGGCAGGATGTCACTGAGACGTTTCGATGTTCAGATGATTTAGACGGTGTTTTTGGAAATGGAATACCACATGATTTAGACTGTGTTTTTGGAAATGGAATACCACATGATTTAGACTGTGTTTTCGGAAATGGAATACCACATGATTTAGACCGTGTTTTCGGAAATGGAGTCCCATTTGATTTAGACTGTGTTCTTGAAAATGGAATTGAATATAATTTAGACTGTGTTCTTGAAAATGGAATACCATATTTTCACACTGTGGTCTATAATCTTGTGTCCACTATGATAATATGACCTCTGAGCACTGTGAGCTTAACTATGGTGTTCCCCAGGGGTCAGTCCTTGGCCCTCTCCAGTTCTCGATTTACATGCTCCCTTTGGATGACATTATTCATAGTTACAGCATAAATTTCCACTGTTATTCAGATTTTCCTACCAATCAAGCACAATGACCTCTCTGAATTGGCTAACCTTGAGGCATGTCTTTGCGCTATTAAGGGTTGATGTCTTCATATGTCCTGATGCTTAACCCAGGCAGGACTGAAATGCTGGTTACTGAACCCCCTACACATAAGCATCTTTTTAGTGATCTTACCCTAAATTTTGATAACTGCATCATCTCTCAAACCTCTACAGCTAAAAACCTTGGTGTGATTTGACTCTAGTCTCCTGCTAGACACTCATATCTAAAACACAACTGAAATTGCCTTTTATCACCTCCGTAATATCGCTAAAATTAGGCCCTTTCTAATTATAGCTGATGCAGAAACCACTGTTCACACATGTGTCACGTCTCCCCTTCATTACTGCAATGTTCTGTACTCTGGTCTGCCTGGCTCTATTACCTAAAGTCTTCAGCTGGTCCAGAACACTGCTGCCAGAATCCTGACCAGAACAAGTAAGTTTGACCACATAACACTTGTCCTGGCTTCCCTTCATTCGCCCCCAATTCATGCAAGGGCAGATTTTAAGGTCCTCTTATTGAGATATAAAATTTACACAGGCTTGCGCTGGCCTACCTATCTGACTTAATTACACCCTATAACCCACCTCACACCCTGCGCTCTCAAGATTCTGGGTTATTAGTCGTTCCAAGAGTTAAAAAGAAGTCTGCTAGCTACCAAACCTTTTCCTACCGCTCTCCCTTCTTCTGGAATAGTCTACCTACTGAAATTAGGGTGGCAAACCTTCTTCATAACTTTAAAATCAAACTAAAAACTTAATTTCTCTAACTTATGGATAATATGATTTTGATTTGACTTTATTATGGACATGTAAAGCCCTTTGAGACTATAAATAGTGATACTGGGCTCTAAAAAAACTTGTATAATTATTATTATTACTATTATTATTATTATGTCCAAAAACACCACATTGGAACATCTCACTAATGTCCTGAGTGTGTGCTCACTCCTATGTGCGTAAGATATAGTAGCAATGATGTGGGTCCCTGTGCATCGGTGCTGACAGGGAGGCTGTAGTACGTGGTTTTATGTAGGTTCTGGTGTGTACATGTGTGTGTGTGTATAAGAGAGAGTGTGAGTGTGTTAGTGCTTTACTATTCTTTATTCTAACAGCTAAGATGATCACATCTTGGGGGGGGGGGTATCACGCATTCAAATGTCTGATAAACATTCCATGCTCACAGAAAACGTTTCAATCTACATAAGTTTTCAAACTTCATATTTAAACTGACAGCCCTTGTAAGTAAATTGTATATTTTAAAATAACTTGAGCAATGAGCTTTAAAACTGCTGTGTCAAAAAGTGTGGTAACACAGAAAACATGGTCAAACGTGGATACCTCTTCTTCATCTCCTTCAGCTGTTTGTTGAGTTTGGCACACTCTTCTTCAATCTACATAAAACAGACAATAATTTAAAAAAAGAATCTCTTTCTAATTTATCAAAGACAAGTCAACAATGACTTCAAGTTGCCTCCTGAGAACATGGATAAGTTTGACTTATGAATCAGTCATAAGAGCATAAATAAAAAAGAGAGTGAGAATAACAGAGGCCATGGGGTGTTCTCTGCTCTCGTACTTTCTGCTGGTTACTGCCCTCCTGTCGGCTGCTGGCCAACTCCTCTGTCAATCTCTCACTCTCCTTCTTCACTGCTTCCATGGACTCAGTCTTCTCACAGACTGACTGCTTCAGCTCCTCACTGAGAGAGAGAGAGAGAGAGAGAGAGAGAGAGAGAGAGAGAGACAGAAACAGAGATAGACATAGACATAGAGACAGAGATAGAGATAGAGATAGAGATAGAGAGAGACAAATCAACATAATGCTGAGTTTAAAAGATGCTACTGTGAAAGCTCCATTCGCTGATCTTCCTGCAGGTGTGTTTCTGTAGATTCCATTGGGAATTAAATATATGACGGTAAGTAAATACAAATTATCCAATTAGTACCGTTTATGATATGATACAGTCACTTATGGAATGATAGTCATTTACGGTATGATACAGTCTTTCATGATATGATACAGTCATGTTTCCGTCCCTGAGTGAAATTTAACTCATCAAATGCAGGCATTGCCTCGTTAGCAGAAACACCACAGACATAATCATTTTAATCATTCATGAAGAATATCAGAACAGGTAGGACACTTGTCCATTCTCTTATTACATATAAAATATGACAAATATGTTTCATTTTACATCTGCTTTAAAAACTTGAGATATAAAACAGAGTAAGATGATTGGACAAAAACAGAAAAACAGACTGATGACGGATTCCTTATAGAGGGTTACATACAACCACATGACAGCAATAATCAATCACTGTTAGGACTGCTGGTCAATACCAGTGATCAGACGCCGGACAGAAAAAGGGCCTGCGGTCCGTAGTGATACGAAGAGACAGCTCTGGTTTTAAAAATGCCACGTGGTAGGAAAGGAGAGCTGGAGTCAATACTCACATCTCTTTACAGAGACTGGTGATCTTCTGATTGTCAGAGTTGAGCTGCTCCTTTGATTTGGTCAGCTCTGCCTTACATTCAGCGTTGTGTTTCGTCAGATCGTTCAGCTGTGAACACGTGACACGGACAGAACAAACCACACATCCATTCAGATACAACCCAGCACATGTCTGATACAAAACTGACAAGATTCTTCATACAGCTTCTTACAGACCAAACCGCTGGGATAACATACACAAACACCAACTCACTAAATCCCCAAGGGTTACTTTTTCATTAGGGCTGAGTTTTTGAGTCTTACTTCAATCTAATCTTCAATTCAATCTAAGATTCAGTCTAATTCTGTTCAGTTACAACTACTCTACACGCTGAACTTCATAAAAAACAAACACTGCCACAGTCCTCCACTCTGAGTTCAGAATGAGAGACAGAGAGGGAGAGACGAAGAGGGAGAGAGGAAGAGGGAGAGAGAGAGAGAGGGTGAGAGAGAGAGAAAGGATACAGCAGGGAGCATGAGAAACAAAAAGCCATGTACTGCAGTAACATCTATACTGACCAAAACCAGAGATCATAGATCATCAGTATGGGGAACTGAGTTCATTTTCTGTGGCTTTTTTACAACAACAGACTTTCATTAAGCTGGTCAACAAGAAAGTAAAGTACCACACCATTTTTCATAAGAAAAAAAAAAAATTTACACACACACACACACACACTCTTGTGAGTGCTTGGTCTAATCAAGATTTGACTGAGCAATTGTGCTTAACCAAGCAATTGGATTCTTTCACTGGAAAGCAACAAGACCTTTTTCGAAGTAAACAGTTAAGTCAATTTTTTAAATAAGCAACTGAATTAAGAACTGTAATTTGTGATTAAGTGAACTGAATTAAACACAGGGCAGCCTAAAAAATCACTCATCACTCAACCCTGTTATTTATGAACACACTGCAGAAGCCAGTCAGACAAGTTCACTGACACCATTAATGGAGAAAAGGCACGGTTTTCCTCCCATTGCTCATCTCATTCATGCATAGAGTCTGCTAAAGGAAGCAGGTGCATCCTGACACACTACACCAGGCTGACTGAATACCTGGAACCCGAGAGAGCAGCTGGAATCAGACTGTGAGGCACTCTACAGCAGAGTCTGACAGACACGCAGATACGGCTTCAGGGCAGAGGTGTCGTCTCTGACTGTTCCTTTTTATGGCAGGTGTTGAGTTATAGTTTCTGACTGTTCCTTTTTATGGAAAGTGTTGAGTTATAGTTTCTGACTGTCCCTTTTTATGGAAAGTGTTGAGTTATAGTTTCTGACTGTCCCATTTTATGGCAGTTGTTGAGTTATTGTTTCTGACTGTTCCTTTTTATGGAAAGTGTTGAGTTATAGTTTCTGACTGTCCCATTTTATGGCAGGTGTTGAGTTATTGTTTCTGACTGTTCCTTTTTATGGCAGGTGTTGAGTCTTCAGCGGCTTGGGCTTTGCTTTGTCCTTGTCTCTACGGGACTACCACCAGTGTTCTCAAACTGACAGGAATACACACAGGGCACGTGACTAGATCACTTAAGACTGCACCAACTCCACCTCTACAGTAGTCCTACACTATACACCAACCACACACTACAATCCAACCCAATCTCTATTCCAGCCCTATACTATACATCAACTCCACCTCTACTCCACTGTTACACTGTACACCAACCCAATCTCTATTCCAGTCCTATACTATACATCAACTCCACCTCTACTCCACTGTTACACTGTACACCAACCCAATCTCTATTCCAGCCCTATACTATACATCAACTCCACCTCTACTCCACTGTTACACTGTACACCAACTCCATTTCTATTCCAGTCCCACACTACACGCTAACACTCGTGCTATACTCTAACCTCACACTGTGTGACTGGATTATGCTCTAATCTCGCAATATAACCCTGAGCAGCCTGAGAGGAGCAGAGACAGTCAACTGTCTACAGTGATACAGATGACTGTTTAATAATTAGTTAATGTTTTAATGTGTCGACTTCAGTATTGTAATATAATATTTTAATTGTCTGCGTGTGGATCATCTGAATGCCAAACTGTGAAAATCTTTTCTCAAGAGTAGACCCATCGATCCTTTCAAGTGCCTAAACACCTAAGGTCCTCAAACTCCCATATCCTAGTCCTCTGTTCTCCACTCACCTGTGCCTGCATCTCTTGTTTGGCACTCTTTAACTCCTCCACCAAGGTCTGGGCTTCAGACACTTGCTTCTGCAGATCAATCTTCTCCTGGGTTAACCTCTCCAAAGCCTGTGCCATCTGCCCAGTGCTCTCTGCAGCCTGGGCCAAGGGAGATAAAGCATATGTTAGCAGAGACCTGGGCACAGGTTTCTGGACAAGGGCTTGATAAGAACATGGACTTGGATATTAGGACCCTCTCTCTCAAGACCTTATTCTGACTGTAGATACCCATGCTTGTATCTGCAGCTGGACTGAGCCCATACATGACTTGCTGTTAGGGTTCTGTCCACATTTTCGTTACCATTCAGAACCTTTAGCGTGCATAGACATTACCTTGTGGTAGGATTAGAAAAATGATTGAAGTTGGTCTGTTAATGTTACACTCCCATTACGGAGGAGTCTTTAATATTAAATTACCCTGAGAAAATCTGTTGTGTTTAAATGGAACTTTCATGGCTTCCCTGCGCACATGAGGTGACAATAGGACTAATCATTATTTTTGTACAGTTACACAGATTAATTAACATGCTTTGATCGAATTAAAGTTACAATTTTCTTTTTTGCATGGAAGTGACACAGATATTGCATTTCAAATATTTCTACACAACTGTTATATCTACACAACAATTACATCTACATTCTCTGAAGCAACTACGTAATTAAGGGAAGATTGACACTACAGCTCTAAGAACTAAGAAAAATCAAACTAAACTAGCCTAGTGTGAGTGTGCTCTAATCGAATGCACTCCTGTGGCCTGAGAACAAAGCACATTGGCTTTTCATTTTCATTCTTTCCATTAGCTTTTCTCTAAACACACGCCAATCTGCCGCTGCTTCCTCACCAAGCTCTTCTGAAACCACTAAGTACAAACCAGAGTGCAAGCTGCCTTTCACTTATCAAACTAATGCAACGTTCAAAGGCCACAGGAATCCACATACAGTGTTGATGAATTAAAAGGAAAATTAGTGCTGATGGTAAAACCAAAATGAACAAATTAAAAGGAAGAATTAGAGATTAGAATTAAAATGACGAGTGAAGAGGCAAAAGCAGGTGTTTAGCATGCAGAGGGGAATGCAGCCATGACAGCAGCATGTGACCATGTTGTTAGGAATAGCTGTTAGATGTGGAAATACCTCAAGCTGTTCGGACAGAGTGCTTTTTTGCTGTGCCTCAAGCTGTACGACTTTGCGTTCAGTTTCTGCTTTTTCCCTAAGCAGAGCGTCCCTCTCAGCTTGAACCGAAGCCAGGACAGAGGAGATCTCCGCCTTCGCTTTTGAGTAGGAGGTCACCTCCTCTTCAGCAGACTTCAGTTTCTCCTCCACCCTATCCTTTTCTGTCCGGAGCACGTGTCCCTCTGCCTCTAGCCGAGACCGAATCTCATTCAGCTCCTCGAATTTAGCCACAAGATCTGCATGTTCCAAGTTATCGTTTTCCTGTCTCCGACGGAGGGACAAGACCTCTTGCTCGAGTTTGCACCTTGAGTCCAAGAGATCAGCCTTTTCTTTGGTGAGAGAGACGGTCTGCTTTTCTAGATCTTCCACTCTGGCGCTGAGGAGCTCTTTAGCAACGGCCATGTCTGATCGAACTTCATCGCTCTTTTTCTGCTGAGCCCTCAGACCCTTGATCTCCTGAGACAAGGCAGCGTTTTCCTCATCGGCTTTCTTCAGCCTTTCACACATTTCATCTGCTGTTTGGACACCTGAATCAAATTTCTGGCTAAGACTCTGAACTTGAGCCTGCAACTCCGTCTTCTCCTCCAAGAGACCACTTCTCTCAGCATGCAACTGGTCCAGGGACTTCTTCAGCTCCTCCATTTTGCTACGTAGATCTTTCTGCTCCACCTCTGCTGTGTCTTTTTTAGCCCGAATGGAGGCTATTTCAGCATTAAGTGTGGATTCTGATTCCAGAAGGCGGCCTTTTTCATGGTCCAAAATGGCCAGATTTTTCTCCAGCTCCACAACCTTTTGGGACAATGTGTCCTTCATGGCACAGACACTAGTCTTGTCTTTCTCCAAAGCTTGCTGTTGAAGTTCTAAACACTTCTTCTCTTCTGAAAGAGAATTACATTGAGAGGAAAGCTCTTGAATTTGCTGGAGAAGTTGGTCATTGCTCTTCTTGACCTCTTCGATGACTCTGTTCATCTCTGTCTGCTGGGAAACAAGACTTTCCTTCTCTTTGGTTAGCGCATCTCTCTGGTGTCCTTGTTCCTTCCGGATGTTATCTATCTCAGCTTTTAGCTTTTGATGCTGCTTTACCAAATCATCTTTGGCCTTCTTCAGATCCTCAGCCTCAGCACTTGTCTTCTGCAGCTGATTCTGAAGATTGGCTTTGTCTTTCAGCAAGTCAGCTTTCTCAGCATCACCTTTCTCCTTCATCTGTTTCATTTTGTCCAGCTCTGATTCCAGAGTGACCTTCTCTTGTAGTAGGTCGGCATTTGTCTTGCTATAGTTGTTCAGTTGGTCCTTGGCACTGTCCAGGTCTTCTGCCAGCTGTTTTTTCTCCGCCAAAAGAGATTCCTTCTCAGAGACTTCCCTTTCGTGTTTTTCGATTAACTCGCCCCTCTTCCGTCCTAAATTCTCGCACTCCTTTTTCCGTTCTTCCAAGGCAGATCTGAGGTCTGTTTTTTCCTCCTGTAGAGACTTGAGGGCTTTCTCAGTCTCTGAAACCTTCTGGCAAAGAACTTTATTCTTTTCATTAATGGCATTCACTTCTTCTGCAGAGAAAGAAAGTTTTTCAAGGAGCTCATCTCTCTCTTTTATGAGTTCCTGCTTCTCGGACATGACCCTCCTCTGTGTTGTCAGTAATTCTTCCTTTTCTTGCATCAGCTGAAGTCTCTCTGAGTCTGTGACTTCCCTGCTGGTTTTGATCTCCTCCAACATTTGAACAAGGCTGTTTTTAGAGGCTTGTAGCTCACCATTCTCCTGAATGGACTTATCTAAACGCTTACTTGTTTCTTGCAGCTTATTCTGCAACTCTGCCTTATCAACAACAAGAGACTGTTTATCTGAAATAGTGGAACTGAGCTGAGCAGATAATTCAGCTTTCTCTTTGCTTAGTGCATCACCCTCTCTCTGCAAAGTGGCATTTTTAACACAAAGATTCTCCTTCTCTGACTTGAGGGACTCTACCATGGACTGCAGGTTTGTAATCTTTTCATCAAGCAATTTCTTTTCTTTACAGGCCGCATCTTTCTCAGTCTCAAAGTTCTTCTTTGCAGACTGCAGCTCACCCTGGAGTTTGGTAAGCTCCTCCTGAAACCTGTTCCTATCCTCACAGGTCTTCGCATGCTCCTGGACTAACTGTTTCCTGGTGCTCTCTTGCTGCTCAATCTCTTTCTGGTATTTCAGGATAACCTCCTGCTTTTCTGTGTTCACCTTTTGGATCTCTTCAATTAGTTTTAAGTGCTTAGCCTCGCTGTCTTTAAGTACACTGTTGTCAGTTTTTATTTCGTTTAAGCTTTTCGTGAGCTCTTGCACTTGCTTGGAAAGCTGCTCTCTCTCAGAGGTAAGCACAGCCTTCTCCTCCTCTAATCGCTTGTTAGCAAGGGTTAGGTCCTTGACTTCAATACTGATTTTTTCATTCAGTGCTTTTGCTTCTTCACCCTTTGAGGAGAGCTCTCTCTGAGAAAGCTCCAGGCTGGATATTTTCCCCTGGGACTCTGAGAGCTGCTTTACTAGAGTCTCTTTCTCAGTGAGGAGTGCCTGTCTTTCCTCAGACTGTTGCCTACTCACGGATCTCTGTCCTTCAAGCTCTTTAGAAAGCCTGTTGGTCTCCTGTCTGGAGGAGGCTAACTCAGCAGTGAGTGACTGGGGGAATGAAGTGAAAGGGGGAGAAGGGAGGGAGCAAAGTTAAACAAATGAAAATGAAGTCAAGCAAAAAAAAAGGACAAAAATAAACACCATGTTCAGATAAGTGAACGCAAGCATAAAAATACAGCAAACAGAGGACTAAACAAAAAATAAAAAAAAGAGGAGCAAAAACCATTCAGCCTTAAAATCCCCAAAGGAAAGGAAAAACAACCTACACCATTAAAACATCTGGAACATCAGTAACACACACAAAACTGATCATGTCGACTGAAAAATGTTTCCACTTTTCCCACAGTTAGTCCATGTGAAATTTAAACTGGGAGTACATGTAAAAAGTCCCTATGTTCCTTGGTAGGGCTGCACGAAAAATCATATCGCGAAAACATTTTGCGATTGTGATTTTTACTGTGATATGATGAACACCTAAGTTAGCATCTCATGTTTTTGCTTAGTTGTCAAGACTAAAATCAGATAAAGGCATATAACCACACTGTAAAATGATGTTTTGAAATAATGATGTCAACTCAATAAAAACTTAAAAGTAATAAAAAAAAAAAAAAAACCCCACAAAAAAACCTCTTCTTTAAATTTAAAATATTAAAGTCTGTTGGAGAGCTTCGGCATTGTGAGTGTGTGCGTTAGTGTAATGAGAGTTAGGTGTAAGTATGTCATGATGCTTGCCCGGCATCACCACGTTAACATTTTAACAGTGTTTTACTCTGCACATCTCCATAACATTTGTTGTGTCTGAAGGACCAGCTTACAGTGCCTGTGAAACTCAGTGACACTTGATGCTTTTGTGACGTTGTTAGTGTAAGAACATTGTGAGGGACTACAGACTGAGGCAGTCTCTCTTCTCAGTTTTAAATACTCTGTCAAAAGTCTCTTATGCAATTCACAACATACAGTGCACGTGGGGTATAGTCCTTGCTCACTGCTATCAGTAAAGACCCAACATGAATATCATCCAAACAAACAACAGAAATGAACAGAAGAATGAAAAAGTTTAGCTCCTAATTTGACTCCTGAGCCTCCAATAGCAACCAGAAGAACAAGGTATAGTCAAGTATAATCAGAGAAAAAAGAGAAGGAAGAAATAAGAAAGTGGAGACACAGATATAGAGACCTAGACGGGGAGAAATGAACTGCAATCCCTAAATTTTATGCCAGTATTTGTCGAAGCGAGAGAGACAGTGTGTAGGGGAAGTAATCGTGGCTTTTGTCTTTATTTCAGTGGGAAACACTGTAATGTTTTCAAATTTGTTTGGTATTTTGGAGGGAAACAATGTAACAGTCTTAAACGTTGCTTGGGATTTTGGAAGGAAACAGTGTAGTTCATAATACAGTACAAAACAACTTTTAAAACCCACAATCAATTAATCTTACCTGTGCCTTTTCTTTGAAGGGCAATAGCTCTGCCACCTGTTTCTCCAGCTGCTGAGTCTTATCCTTGGATGTGTGAAGCTCCTGGTTGGCCTTCTCTATCTGGGCTTGCAGCTCTTGGATCTCCTTGGTGTGGAGTTCCTGGGCCTTAGCCAGGGCCTTCTCCCCAGAGGACTGGACCTCTTTGGTCTTGGTTTGACTCTCCTCTACATTCTTCTCCTATAATGCACCAAACATAAGGGGGACTTTACGTACTGTGTACTCAACACAGATAATATCTTGGGACATGGATGTAAATATTTAGTGACACCTCACCTCTGTAGCCAGAATTAGTGCCTCTGGGGACAGAATTCAAATGGTGAACTTGTATTTTGAGATACAAGGACAGCTTTGGTGGATTGTAATATACTCACCAACTGACTGATCTTCTCCTGCAGTTTGGTCACCTCCCCCTGGTGTCTCTCATTAGCATCTTTCAGCTCCTGCTCTGCTCGAGCCTGCTCCTGCCGTCTGCTCTCCTCAGAACGAGCAGCTCTCTCCCGCTGCTCTGACAGCTGGCCCTGGAGCTCCTCTAACCTCCTGTAAATGGAGCTGGTAAAGGTCAGAGGTCAAAGGACTCATGACTGAGACACAAACTCAAAGCATAAGAGTCAGCACATTACGTAAGGGAAAGGTCTTAACGTCATGCTCATGACAAAACAGGTGTAACAGAGCATATGTATATTATATTCTCACACACATATACAGGGTGTCATTTGGGTGAACTTGTCATTTGGCAGCACCTGGTAAATCTGAGCCTCATTATCACAGCCTATGCAAAGACTATGGACGTTTCTGTTCCAGTTAGATATAGAAAGAGGGTGTGCCATATGGTGTGATCCTCACTGACGAATGATAAAGTTGTAAAAGAGAATATTGTGGTGGCCAGTGAAAAGCTGATTACTTTACAGAGGACAGGAGCACAGTGTTGCCATTAGAAGAAAATTCAGTTTTTATGACACAAGCCAACCAAAGCCAACAGACTTATGAATTCTGTTGATAAAGGACGCCACCTCTCTTTCTGCTTCAGGTCTTCATTCATTTTGGTCAGCTGAGTAGAACTGTCCCCTGATGACTTCATCAGATCACTGATGTCATTCTCCAGCTTGGCCTTGTCTTTGGTGAGTTGATCCAACTTCTCTTCCCCAGTTTTCACTTTCCTCTCCAGACCTAGACAAGACCAACCACATGAGCAAAAAATACACTGTGAAAAAAAAAGGGATCTTAAAACCATAAAAGAAATTCTAAAGCAGGATCACTCAAGCTCTCAGGGCTCTGATAGCCATGGGCAAAAACTGTGCACGTCAACCCGATGAAACCTAATTCACACATCCAAACGCTGCCACACAGGCAGCACATCTGGCTCTCTTCACACTGAGCATCGTTTTACGTAGGGGTAGGTGAGCAGGACTGGGCAGTAACACAATACTGCAGTATGGCATTAATGAAATACAGGAAAGTCTTAAATAAAAGCTGGGTCTCAAATAATGGCTGGGCCGTCTGTTTGGGTAAATAAAGGCCAGTCCCAAATACAGGCCAGGTAAAAAAAAAAAAAAAAAAAAAAGGCATAAAATACAGAAAGGCTCAGGTGGTACATTCGTCATGTTCCCACAGCATTATTAACATCAGTACAACAACATACAGTAATTATGGTCACCACTCTGTTGCTATTAGTTTCACTTTTTAAAAGAAATGCCATACCGACAGATAGTGTTCTAACTCACATGGACTGTGGTCGCTAGGACTGTGTGTGTTAATGGCCCATTATCAGGGACTCTCTCCTTCCTATTTCCTATGCGTTATTTCATTATTTCTATTAGTTAGCACATCTTAATGGTACTTCAGGAAAAAAATGACTGATCTTAGATGGTATGGATACTGGTAGGGACATGTTGGACGGTGAGCAGAAGAACAAATTTTACCTGTAAACTTGTCATTATTTTAACCTGTTCCCATTTATCCTCATTGATTAACAATAAAACAAATAATTCACAGAATAATCAACACTAATCGATGTAAATATAGTAAATGATTACCAGTTTCATTTTGTGATAGCATTACCGTTCTTTGCAAACTACCGCATCATTTGCTGATGGTTTTAATCTGTTCATAATTGTACTCTTTATTCTCTCTCCAAATTCAGGTAATACTGGTACGTTAAAATGATCTGCGGAAATTCTGCAGCTTGAATGCTGATGAAACATCTGCTTTTGTCTGGTCTGTGTGCTAAATTTTATTGTGCATTACACTACATTTATTTAGCTGACTTATACAAAGCGACTTACGAGTGGGGAAACAACACTTGTACATTGTGCATTGCACACAAGCCGATGCATGCAGATATGTATATTGCATAAGTTTAATTAAACAATCTCACGTTGTAGCTTTCACAATAACACACAAACTTAAAACAATGTTTTGTTTGCATTATGATCTTGTAGATCATAGTAAGGCATTAAACAATGGCTTGACTCTAATAATAGCCTTTCTCAAATAAAGGCTTTCTTCAGTTGAGGCAAATTAAGGCCCCGGCCTTGAGAATTTACAGTAAACTAAGTTTAGATTAGCTCTCCATTAAAAACACCACTCAGTTGTAAAGAGGCAAAAACTGCAGGCAGACTGAGGTGATATTGAATACACTGACCAGCGAGCTGTGTCTTCAGGGTCTCTGATTCAGTGAGAAGAGATGAGCATTGCTCCTCTTTCTTCTTCAGCTTCTCCTCTAACTCTGAGAACATCACACAGGAAGGAACGTTAAAAATCAAATGGAACGTGACAGATAATGTTCAGTTTTTACTCTTTGAGAAACTGATTATTTATCAAACTGAAAGATCACCTAACTTTCTATTACATAATACAAAGGGGGGGGGGTTCGTCTTGGTTTATGAAAACATTTACCTTGCATAGATTGAACTGATTTAGTGTGTTCATCTGAAAGTGATGCAAGCTTCTGTTTCTGCATAAAGATAAAGACAGCGAAAATTATGAGTTACGCAGACCTAAAGGGCATTAAAAACAGAAAATCAATTGAAATTTAAGATTTCACCATAGCAGCTCTAAGCATGGGGGGCCTGTAGCCAGTTAATGAATAGTTTATAATATAACCATCTCAACACTGTGATGTCATCGGGCTCCGTGTTCATTAGCCCAAAGCCACCCGTTGTTACAGTGAGAAGTCTACACCTTCGGTTAGTGCACCTCCTCACCTCTCTCTCACCTCTACTCCTGCAGACTTGACTCTTCACAGACACAAACCCAGACCACTCACCAGATCACTGATCTCCTGCTCCAGAGAGACCTTATTCTCCTGCTGTGAGGCCAAGCTCTGCTCCAGCTCCTGCTGCTTTGACTCCAGCAGCGCAGTGAGCTCAGTGACCTGCCGCCCAGGTCAGCCGTGGAGCATCAGAGCAGATGGATGGATGAATGGATGGACGGATAAATGAATGAGACAAACATGAGGATAATAATAAAGGAAATATGAAAAGAAAACTTGTCTCTAAACACTTCTCAGAGAAACAGACCTCAAAAGAATAGAAACAGGCGACCTTCCTGCGTAAAGGGGGCAAAAATGGCATTTACTGGGCACTTTTCTTGTGATCTGATTGAGATTCTCTGAATTTGTTTTAGCACTGAGTATCAAGTTATTAAACCTGGTGAAAAATCAGCGGAAGAGTGAAACTGTTGCTGCTTTGGAATACATCAAGTGCAGCCCTGTATTCTCCATGTAACATTCTCTTAACGTTCTCTGAGCCTTCAGGCTACATAGCTACACCAAGTCAGTGGAAGCTGACTAACAGCATTTTAGACAAACATGGATACTGTGGAACCCTAACCCAAACTTAGAATTCTTTCTAAACATAACAAAACAAATCCCTAAACATGCAGTGGGTGAATGGTTCTGAATTCATCACAAAAGTGCCAGGGGATTTTTAGGGATGCAAGACAAAAAAAAAAAAAGCAGTTTTAAACAGAGGTGAAATGGACTAAAGGTGATCGAAGGCCTGAGGACCAACCTTTCCTTCCTGTGACCGGACCTTGCCCTCAGCCTCCTGTAGCCGGGCAACCAGACCTTGCATCTCCTGGTTACCTTGGCTCTGCTGTGAGCTCAAAGCCTCAAGGGCTGTGCTCTTTTCCTCAACCTCACGGTCTTTCTCCTGCACCTGCTTTCCCAGTTTGGCCCCCTCCTCCTCCAGTTCCTTTACCCTCAGCTCTGCCGCATGAAGCTTCCCCATCGCCTCCTCCAGCTCCACCAGGTGTTGCTCCTCCGCGTTCTCCAGGTTCGTCCGGAGAGATTCCACCAGCCTCTCCTTCTCCTCCGTCACGCTCAGCAGTTGCGATCGCAGTTCTTCAGTCTGGCGGATCCACTCAGCTGTCTCAGTGGAGCGCCGTGTGGCTGCCTCCTCCAGCTCCATCTTGTGCTCTACCTTCAACCTTTCCAGCACTCCACGCAGCTCCACCAGTTCAGCTGCCTGGGCACCACCTGCTCCCTTGCCTGAGGAGGCCTTCAGCTCCTCCATGGCTTGCTGGTGGGAGGTGATGGCAGAGGCCAGCTTGGAACGCCACAGTTCAATGACGTCAGCGTTCTCCTGTTCGGCCTGAGCCAGTCGGGCACGGAGCTGCTCATTGTCCTTGGACAGACGGCCCGAGGAAGCCTGGAGCTGAGCCAATGCCTCACCATGAGCCGTCTCCCCAGCCTCCAGTCTCTCTCTAAGGGCGACCAGCTCTGCCTGGTGGCTGGAGCCCTGGGAGGACAGCTGGCTGCGGAGGGAGGTGATCTCCTCCTGAAGTGCGGAGGTCAGCGCGTCTTCACTGGTGCCATCCTGCCCAGGAGTAGACTCCAGACGCTGGCGGAGGGCGGCCACCTCCTTGTCCCGCAAGGCGAGGTCTCGCTCCAGCTCAAGGATGCGCGACCTCTCCGAGACTGTGGCAACCTAAGGACAAGGACAACCACATGGCTCAGTCTGAGTGTGTCACTCACGGACACTCTGGGATACAGCCTATATAGAAATTTATGTTCACGACTACTTCTGCCTATCTTGTAAGTCACTTTGGATACAAGCCTCTGCTAAATTAATAAATGTAATGTAATGTAACAACTATGTGAGTCTTTATATATTCAAGAGAGTGTGTAATGCCTGTGTGTTCACAGCTGACTGGGGAGACCATCTACACTTTTACATGGGGTTGGTGGAGAGGTCAGGAAGGGTAAGAACATCAAAGGACAACAAAGGCTATTTCTCTACTGTACCGAGTTCCAAACAAGTCCACTCAAGGTCAAAACGCTGACCCAACATGACCCTCAGTTACAAGCCTCATTTGCACATAAACTTGTGAATTTGGTCGAATTTTGATCAAAACTGTTTCAGAATTTCAGACAGTGTTAAACTGAAATCCTAAACTCAGTTGTCTACGCACATGCGCACACTGAACAAGACTTCAGTGCAATGAAACAAATTAGAGAATGGTGTAAAGTCAGCCACTAAATTATGTATTACAATACTTGGTAAAAATCAACAAAAGAAGGTGATTTAGAGAGTAGACTTTGAAGAGTAATAAATAATCTATTTTAAATTTCTTTAAACCTAATTTTTGGATTATGGATGTATCTGTATATACATACATATACATATATACATACATATACATATATATATATATATATATATATATATATATATATATATATATATATATGGATGAATACATTCATATGTTGTTCACCATTTGAGCTGTGTCCCAAATAATTATTCTGAATTTATTTTGGCACATTTCTATTTGCACTTTTGGAGAAACAGCTGTCTTAATTTAGAACGTCATCAATGTTCTTTCAGCTGTTTGAAGAAGCTGGTGCTCACATTTTTGGTATCAAATTTTCAAACACCATACTGCTGATTTTGGCCGGGGTCTATGGGGAACTAGGTAGATACATGAACACTGAATAAACTGGGAGAGTGTTTATGCTTACAGAGGTTTGGGAAAACCACACAAATAGAGGAAAAGGTTGGGATAAAGGCTGGTAATTTAATGTCCATCAGCAAAAAATGAGAGTGAAGGAAGCTCAAACAGTTTTCCTGAGCCTTTCAGGACAGCTTGTGCAGACCTCGATTTGACGATGCAGCCTTTAATTCACAGTAAAGTCTCCATCCACAGATATAGGGCATGTTTGGAAGTCAGCACTAAACTGGCCTCTAAACAGATTTAAAATATTTAATTTTGCTAAGGATAAAAGTTAAAAGATTAATATGAGGGGATTAAAATGATGCACTAGCATGTCGTTGCCCTTCTGAATCTTCTCTTATGCAATAATAATACAACATAGAAGAGCACTCAACATATGGAACGACAATAGGAAATCTGAATTAGAATTTGGTTCAATCTTGGATTATAGATTAGTATGTGAGTGTCACTCCAAAGCATTTTGCAATGATAACACAAAATTAAAGTTTTTTTTCCTAATTTCATTTGTATTAGCCATACACACATGCAGAGAAAACTTTCCTCCAAACCCAAATGAATTTTTAAAAAAAAAAAAAAAAATCAGCAACTGATTGGCCAGTTATTGTCTGAGAGGCCGGTGGAGAAGGCAAAAGGGAGTGATGTTCCCTGACATGCTGTCAGCGATGTGCCCGCCCACAGGTGCAGATCCATTACCCTAGAGTCTTCTAACTCCCTCTGGAGTTTGTCAGCTTTGGTCTTTTCAAAGAGCAGACTCTGTTCGAGTTCCTTAAGGCGTGCATGCTCCAGCCTGGTCTGCGTCTGTTAGTAACAGAAGGGGGGAGAGGAAGAAAACACAACCAGTGCCACCATCACATGCCAGCCCATACGCAGAGGAGAGAGGACAGGGGTGGAGGGATTAGGGTGGGAGTGAGGGAAGAGGTAGGTGCCATGTTTCATGCAGGACAAGACATGACCATCATTGGTGAGGAGTGAGGGGGCGGTGCCTGATGCATGTGGAGATGCAGTTATTGGGGTTAACCACACGTGTAACAGACAGGACACAATACAGAATGCTAGGGGGAGAGTGTATACAGGTGTGTGTATTAAGAGGTGTATAAGTGTGCATGTGTGAGTGAGTGAGAGAGAGAGAGAGAGAGAGAGAGAGAGAGAAATAGAGGAAAAGAGAAAGACAGAAAGAGAGAAAGGAAGAGGGAGAAAAAGACAGAAGGGGAAAGGACAGAGAGAGAAGAGGCAGAGACAGTGAGAGAGAAAGAAACAGGAGAGAAAAAGGGAGAAAAAGAAAGAGGGAGGGGGAGACAGAGAGAGAGAGAGCAGGAAAAGAGGAGAGAGAGAGAGAGAGAGAGAGAGAGAGAGAGAGAGAGAGAGAGCGCTATCCTTTCCAAAATAAACTGTGCTTATTTTAGCATTAAAATCCAAAAAACAAGGACTCCAGTACCAAGCCTGTAGCTGCAGGTTGGCAGAGAGCCTTGACTCTGAACTTAAATTAACCAACAGAGATAAAAGATGTGCTTTCCTGCTCATCTGAACTGGGACATTAAAAATTAGTTGTAATGAAGGATGAAATCAAGAATAAGACATTTTCAGTGATACCATGCTTAGCACTTGGCCAACATGTAGGACTGTGGGACAGAGACAGAAAGGAGAAAAAAAAAAACAATGCAGTAACAATCACTTAATTGATGTATTACAGCACATCATTAAAAAGCATTACTGTATATGATTTGGGTGCAAGCATTACTGTATATGATCTGGTTGTAGATTGGGTTTTTGTTTTTTGTTTATTTTTAGACGGCGACACGCAAACAGTAAAACTTGTTTGGACCGAGCGGTGAGTTAGTAGGCAATCAAAAGTATTAGAGTTCATTTGATCATTGAAGAGTTACCATTAAGAGTGCTTTAGAAAGGTAAATTTCACTGTGCTCTATTTTGCTCAGGCGACTGGGATCTTCACTGATTCGAGTGATCGGATTGCAGGATCCTTGCCCTGGTTCTGCTGATCAGATATATTGATTGGTTACATGCTGCAGAACAGACAGGTCAGTGACATAATTATGTGGTATGGCTTAAACTGAGCTATACTCGAGTTTTGTTTAAAAAAAAAAAAAAAAAATAAGCCATGTCTATCTGATTTATAGCTGTATATATAACCACAATTACTCTTCACAGGGACATACAATAGCTCAGCTATTAAACGACATAGGGATGAGGGATGACAAATTTAATCTGACCAGATGTTTCATTTGACTACAGGGACAACATACTTTTTGTGTTAGGATACGGTTTGGGGGGGGTGGGGGTCTTGATTTGTGATCAGCGTTCTTACTTTGTCATGGTACACTTTCAAATGACTCACATTATTCACTCTGAATTGTCACAGTGCTCTTTTGTGGGTGGGGGTGGAGGTGGGGATCAGTTTTATTGCATCAAATGGTCCCTCTCTGAGCCAAGACAATAGTCTTCCAGCTTCCCTGTATGGCTATGCACTGTTTAAAATGCACCATCAGCCCTGACTGCTCTCTGCAGACAGACGCCTTTCTGTCAAACACCCAGTCACACAAACACTATACTGAGTAATTTATGACAGAGCTGAGGCTCTATAACTACCTCAGGGTTTTAGTCCTTCATTAGGCACACACTCAGGCCTCTGGCTGTCAGAATGCATTCTAATAAAGGGAATGCATTGGGTAAAGAGAACACAGCATGCAGATCCATTTACAATGAAGTATCAGTCAAGCCTTTGTACTGACTGTTGATTTTGAGTCAGCATACGAGTAGCCACCTGGCTTGGGTTTTGCTGTGTTTAGCAAATGAAACTTTCTACAGAAGAACTGAACACTCTGAGTTAATGGTCCAGCAACGCTTGCTTTTCAGGCCCTTTGTTAATTGGGCAGTGAGTGATGAAAACCATTCTGCTCCACAGACAGGAGGACTTCCAGTCGCCCTAGTCCTGGATAAGATTGAATCTGTTTGCTGGGGAGGGTGGAGAGGGTATGAGTATGAAATGATATGGAGGCTGAAAACTCCAAGTCGCTTTACCTCCAAATCTCCTTTGGTTATGCAGGCTTCCTCCACCCGAAATTGAAGGTCCTCCACCTTCCTGTGAATAGAAGAAAAAGCTCTTCATTCGCTCCCCTGCCTCAATCCAGTATCACAGTCATTTGTTTAAAAGGGCAATGGTCATCTCCCTCTCACCTTCTTTCCTCCTCCAGCTGATTAAGCAGTTCCACCTTGTCCTTGTCGGCAGCCTCCACCAACGACCGCAGCTGGTCCATCTTGGCCTCCATCTCCATCACATACTAAACACACATCAAAACAAACTTTAGACAAAAGACTGGAATCTTCTCAGAAACATCACACGAGTGAAGACTATTACCCCTTTTCCACTGCCGCGGTGCCGGTGCCTGATCGAGCACCGGGGCCGCGCTTTTCCACTGACAAAATACTGGTGCCGGAGCCGAAAAGCTGGCACCGGCACGGCACCACAGAATTGCTGGTCCCAAAAGTTGGAACCGCTGACGTCAGAGGCTATGCAAATAAAAACCACGCGAGAACCAATCAGTTCAGCGTTTGATGTGTTTGGTACGTGACGTTCTCTAGAGAGGCGGGAGTAACAAAAAACGTCTGACCAAGTAGCGGTAGGCTAAAGGATATTTGTAGCATGAAAATATGTATATGATTAAAAGATGTATGAGCAACAATTGTGTCTGCATCAATACGGGCTGTTGTTTACATGTTACATGAACGTAGTCGGACCCAGAGTGGTAGAAAAAGACATTCTCTCTCTCAGCGCTAGCTGGTGCAAATAAACCACTGCAGACCTTCATTTAAACACTCGTTTTAACTTTTGAGCTAGGTGACAGACTTACTATTTTCATGAATTTTGCCCTCCAAGCGAAAAGTTATAGGACAAAATTCGTGAGGTGTTTCGCTGTGTGGAAGCCTAGCGTAAAAGTAAATTTATAAAAAGCGAGCAGATGCGTTCTGTCCGACATTATTTTTTCCCCACGGAAATTACCCAAACTTTCGCTATGTAGCGTTCGGTTCCCAAACCAGTGGAAATGCGGGCCGGTTCTCAAAAGGCACCAAGGCAGCACTGGCTCCGCACCGGCACCGGCACCGGCACAGGCACAGGCACCAGTACCGTCCTAGTGGAAAAGAGCTATAAGTGACATGACACAGCAAAGACTGTGATTCTGATGCTCACTCAGATTATCTGCTCAGTTTTGTTCAGTTTGCTCTGCTCCAGGCTGGGCAGTGCTTTGTGCAGAGTTCTACACTAGGACATGATTTTGGTCAATGCAGTAAAAGTCTGCACATACGGTGGCCCCCAAGGGAAAGGACTGCCCACCCCTGGCTGAGCTGGTTTAAGCAAATGGCAACTGCCTATTAACCAAAATTTTTATAATCAAGCAACTAGTTGAGAAGCATCAGGATGGAAGTATCAAGAGTCAGGAGGCCTGAGAGCAAAGGAAAAAAAAAGAAGTTCAAACACACACAAGTGAAAGACAGATGGGAATAAAGGTCATATTGGCACTGACCTGTTCCTGGCCTTCCCTGAGGAGGGTGAGCTCCTGCTCCACCTCGCCCACGTGGCTGGTTGCCTTAGCAACCTCGGCCCGCTCCAGGTCCCTCTCGGCGAGGAGCTGCTCGATGTGCTGCTGTTTCTCCTTCAGGGCCTCCTGCAGCGCTGTGGTGCCTGAGATCTTACGGTTGTACCGTGATGATGTCTCCGTCAGCTACAGGAGAAGGGGGGGGGGGGAGAAGGTAATCAATGAGGTCATCAAAAAAGCTTCACAAAACGATACTGTTAATTTCAGTAACTAAAGTCTGATTTTTTTACTGCTGCTAACGTGAAATAGCCATTCCGAATGGATTCTTTAGAAACAAAACGCTACAAAAAGTTGAATGAGACTGCTACTGTTCCTGTGGACCTGACACTAATAGATTACAGAGCATTTATAAAATAAAAACAAAACATGAAAAAAAACATGAAAACATGGTGCATGTGTCTCACCAGGCCCGTGCGGCTGGGCCTGCCGCTGACAGAGGAGGCGACAGAGCTGAGGGAGCTGATGGAGGAGGCACTGGGGCTGCGTTTTAGCCCCGAGGGCGTGGCTACTGTCTTCCTGACCGTGGTCTTGGCCTTGGCTGGCGTGGTGGAGGGGAAGCCTATCCGAGTGACTTTGTGTACGGGAGCGAAAAGACCGTACTTCGGCTGGCACTGGAAATATCTGACGTAAACAGTCAAGAAAATGGAAAAACGTTATTCACAGTGTTAGGCTTTTGGTAAAAAAATAAAAAAATAAAAAAATAATGTAACCAAAGAGTCAGTGAGACTGGGTAAGAGGGAAGGAATAAGGCATCCAAACACTGTTTAAAATTCAAATAAACAAACAAAAAAAACATTATTCCAAACAGCTGAGGTCTTTGTCAAGTCACCTTAAGATAACAGATACAGATAAGACTAAACAAACACAGTGCAAGCATCTGTCACATGGACTCAACCACAGTGGTTTTATTTTCCTCTCTCAGTTATCTCCCTTTGGGAGTTTTCAGCATGATCGATATCAAAATTCATCTGAGGCCACAGGTGACCCTCTTTATTGAATATTGTTAATGTTGTTGTCTAGAGTAATGGGAGCTGGCTGTCTGTATAAAAAGCTTTGACACAAGCAGTAGATGAAGGCAGTCAAGACTGCGTGGTGGACAGGGTACCTGGTTCCTGCCACGGCACCATC
The DNA here is from genome assembly GCF_902362185.1 of Chanos chanos. Classification (NCBI taxonomy): domain Eukaryota; kingdom Metazoa; phylum Chordata; class Actinopteri; order Gonorynchiformes; family Chanidae; genus Chanos; species Chanos chanos. The sequence goes on from NC_044495.1 coordinate 46,245,639, forward strand.
GTTCTTTCCCAGCGGTTCATCCAGCTCCACCCCACACCACTCCCCCTTAGCAAAGTCTGTCTCTCCCAAAAAACGCACAACACCTGCTTTGGTGCCCCCAACCTGGAGAGCAAATCAAATTAAAGACACAGGAAAACAAAAAAAATAGAAAAAAGAAAGAAAAATGAGGAACACCCCAAACTGGCTTGGTTTTCAGTGCACTGTATATCTGTGCGTGCGTGTGTGTTTTTAAAAGAAACAATTTTATGTCCTTGCCACCGGAGCTCAAGAGCAAAACTGAACTGGATGCTTGTGAGATCAGTAATACAGAGAGAGAAGTGTTCTCACCAGGACACGGTCCCCTATCTTCAGCTCTCTCTCTCCTTTCTTCACTGAGCCGGACTCCGACAGGTTGGAGACAGACTCGCTGTTGGACCGGGTCAGGTTGGAGGCAGGTGTGGTGGGTGTGGCCGGAGTGGCGGTTTTCTTGACTGCGGTGGGGGCTGATGGAGCAGGCGTGGAGGACTTGGTGGAGGGGGTGGGAGAGGGGGCGCGGGACGAGGGAGCGGTCTGAGTGCCATTGGCCTCCCCTTCAGTTCGTGAGAGTTTGGAGGGGCGTGTAAAGATCCCCCTCAATGCCTCACACTGAAAATACCTGACCCCCGCCACAGAACCGTCGTTTTTCCCGATTGGCTCATCCAGCACGATGCCCGCCCACATGCCAGGGGCAAACTGGGTCTCTCCCAAAAACTGGACATAGCCAGGCTTAGTCCCATTGACCCAGACTCGGTCCCCGACCTGAAAGTTCTCCGACGCATCCTGGGCCTCAGACGGTGATGATTTGTCACTCTGGCCTGGTTTGGCTGCAGAGGCAAAAACAAAGGACAAAAATCATGATTAAATGTTAAACCTGAGTATGCCTTTTTTTTCCCTAAACACTAGCGGATTACACTGCTGTTTACATCACATATGTATGTAATTTATATTTAACTGACAATATTCAAAATAAAGGAAGCATTCATTTACTTTACAAATGTACTTTTATTTACGTGAAGCACAAGCTGCGTTACTAAGGCATGCACTTATGGCACTTCTCCACTCTTTCTTCAGCTCAGGGAAATGAAGCATAAGAAAAATAATAACAACAACAAAAAAAGACTACATAATAAATTACATAGAGACAATACAATGATATACACCCTGGCAGTGTCGACTGAGGTAGATTTGCTGACGAGAAAAGGTTCATACAGAGAGTAAAGTAAGAGTGGAGCAGGTCTTACTGGAGGAGGGCGAGGTTTTGGCAGCCCCAGTCGGGCGGGCGATCTTGCTGGGCGCTTTGAGGCCACTGGGTTTGGCTGAGCTCATGGTTTCTCTGTGCGACTGATGTTTTCTCCCACACTAGGATTCCACCGGCCCACACATTTACTCCGGTCTTCTGAGCTGAATCGATGCAGCAAGACTTTAACAATCAAAAAATAATTTCAATCAAAAAAAAAAAAAAATAGAACAGAGAAGAAAGGAATGGGTGCACCAACAAAGATGACTCTGTGGAGAGGGAGAGAGAGAGAAACTCTATTAGTAAGCAGACAGAAATATAAGAGGTGACAAGAATCCTTTGTTCTCTTAAAGGAATGCACATATCCCAGAGTGCCCTCACACAGTACAGGCAATGCTGACAGACAGATCGGGACTGATACCATCCTAAACCACAGAGCTCATCTGACAAATCACTGACCACACAGAAGGAGAATAACACCATAGACTACTGATGGGCAGGTCTTCAACCACGCCTACTTTCGTCTGTTTTTCACATGAGGGCCCCGAAGACCGCCTGAAATTCCATTCAGACCAGTGAAAACGATCCTACTGCTGCACTAGCCACTACAGCTTCACTCCTCAACCTCACAGGCTTTCAGCTTCTCACAGTCTAATGTATTCAAGTGTTACGTTAATGCAGTCGGCTTGGAAATTAGTAATACATACGTCCAATATCAGTAATATATATCAACAATATATTAGGGGTCGACTGATATGTTTCTTTCAGGGCTGATACCGATACAGATTATTAGCAGTCAAGAAGACAGATATCCAATATTTGGAACCGATATACATTTGCAGTAAAAATGAAAATCTTGGTGTCAAAATTTAGAATAACACAAACGTCAACTCAAAACTTTGTTGAAATGCCTTTAAGCATATGTTTAATTGAAAGAGAACTTTTCAACATTATCTTAAAACAAAACGTGTAGGGAGCTCCCAGCAGCATTTCTTATAAAGTTAACTGAAATTTTTCAATAAATAAATACAAGTGACTTTTCAACTCTGACAACTCTACACCCATCTATGCAGTCCATATATGGATTAACACAGGCCTTATATGCAGTTCCATTACGTTTAAAGTCTCTAACAACAATACCCTGCACCTCTCTACAAGAATCAGATACAGCTTCAGGACACACTTCAGTAACGTTACCAGTAGTCGTGGGTTGAGACCGAGAGTATGACCGGCCCTGGTAAATGACGTGCAAGAGATAACGTCATAGCCTAGCAATTTTTTCGCAAGTCAACTGGCTAAATTATGGACCAACAAAGCAACTTGTTGACGCTCGCTATGGCATTCAAGTTAACTCCACGAGACTCAACAATAGCTTCCATTGTAATGACCATCGGCCACCTATAACATGTAAAAACAACTCATACGGGCGAGTAATGTTACATTCACTAAAATAAGCTCCAGTTACAGTGGCACCAATGTTTCTCAAAGATATAACTATCATTACATAAATAAACGATTATCTCGTTATACTTAACTGTAGGCCTGTATCACTGCAATAAAGTACATTATTCTGGCATTTTCTGTGCAACTGGGAAACTGGGGTTTTTGCAGCTCCAGTGTAAAAGATTGTGATGTTTATTGCAACTTTGGCAATATCTGCTGCCTCACCTTCAAAGCACAACTCCGGTGAGCTCCAGTCTTCAAATGCATTTCTCTGTGCCCGTGTGTGGCACAGTAGCCTTCAGTGTTGATAGGCCATTACTCGTGACGTGTAACCAGACAGTGCTGTGGACGGAACATTGCTCTAGTCTAGACCACAGAGCGGTGACTACAGACAGAGAGAGGCTGCTGCATCAGAGCCAAAGTAGCGCTTTTTAAAATGAATTTATTTTATCGGCAATCGGATAAAAAAATACCAATACCGATAATTGGAAAAATGCTGAATATTGGCTCCAATAAACGGCCAAGCCGATAGTCGTTCGATCCCTACAATATATGTAAGTATAAAAACACTGATGTATATACACACACATGTAAACACACATATTTGCTATATAAAAGCTTTACTCATAGGGCTTAGAATCCAAACAATAAAACTAATAACCTGTTCATATGTTCCTCATGAATATTCATGAACCACAAGATAACTGATAGTTTACCGTTATATGATAAAGCAGGTAGGTCTCCTGTAGTGAGGGAACAAATCTCTCTCTGAAAACTTCCACTCAGCAGTTCATTTTTGCACATCCCACATACCGCATGGAACACAGCAGACCCTTATAAGAGCCTGGGTCTGTTTTAAAGGCCAACTTTCTTCCCCCCACCACAGAAACAGTGAGAACGGCGCTGTGTTCCTCTGATGAGAATTCCACTGCAGTCTGCTGTGACTGCCTGTCATTGCCCACACTCCAATATACACATCAGTGACCTTGACAGTACCTTTCACAGAAAGACTATCATAGCACAACACTGCCTGTCTGCCTTTGAAAACCTCCTACTTATACAACAAATAAGAAAAATGGTGAAATACGTATGGTGCAAGGGAATAGGCTGTCAAATGTAGGTTCACTCTAAACCCTTCTCTTCTCCCTCAGGTAACCCTTACGTCCATTTGCACTGAGCTGTGTCAGACCTGTATGGTTTTTCAAACTAGTTTAGATTTTGATCAGGCCATAATAATTCATGTCTGGATTGAATAGTCTGTCCCGTTTCTGTGGATTCTTTACAGTCAAAACAAACACTGAAGACCACAGTGACAGATGTGTGTGCATCCTGGATATGCAGGTAAGTTCTAAATTAGGAGAAAAACCCACAAAGTCAGAAATATGATAAAGGTTAATACCCTGTTCAAGAGTACAAAGACCATGGCTGCTCATTAGATAAGTTTCAAAAACGTGGAAACAGACTAAGGGAGTAGATTACCGTAAAGAAACTCCCTCGAGGTTTCTCACAGGCCTTACAGACGCTCTCTTTGTACAATTACAAATAACAGTGCATGCAGGGTTAGCATGGAGGAAACTCAAAGCATAGAGAGACAGCAGACTTCCCCTGCATGCCACCAAACACTGACATCAGAAAGCTCTAAAAATAATGAGACTGTGTGTGTGTGTGTGTGTGTGTGTGTGTGTGTGTGACTGAGAGTGTGTGTGTGACTGAGTGTGTGTTTGGGGGAAAAGACAATCATAACCTTTGTCACCCTACCACTAGGTCAATCATAAACAGCAGTTTAATGAGACGCTGTCAGACACTGCCCACACTAAGACATACAACCCACAGACCTCTGAAGTCTATTTAACCTGTTCAGAATCAGACCAGCTGTCTGAAAGTCTATGTGACTGAAAAACTGATCCTGGGTATTATTATTACAGCTGGCTACATGATCTAGACATTTTTTTCTAATGTGAGACACACTCAGTAAGTATAACTTCCCTCTATTGCACGCCATACCTGCAGATATTTTAAAAATCTGATTCATTTTTGAATGATTATTTCTTTTTGATCCTTGTGTTTCATTCTGCATGAAGATCTAAATTGGCCATGTGATAAACTGATTGCGTTTAAAGATGGAAGAGCTGGTAGCCACAGTGACAGCAACATGGGCTAATGCACTTTAGTAAACAGAGTGGAGTTAATGAAAACCAGACCACCTGTCTCAGTCAAGCACTCCTCTCCACCACCTGATAACCTGAAAAAGAGCCAGACATTGATGGGACACTGAGAAACGTCCTATTTATAGAATGGACTAAAACCCCAAAAAACAGTGTTTGTTTGAGAAGACTCTTTACATCCATGACATCCATACTGCCAAGCACCACAGTCACAGCTTATGACACTGCAATCTCATAAACATCTCATGTCCCTGAAACAGATCAACAAACTATCTTACAAAGATAGAAAGAAAGAAACAAACAAACAAAGACAAATAAAACCCCCCCCCAAAAAAACATAGACATGGAGGCTATTTAGAGACATAAAAAAATGCCATGGCTGATGGGACATACCTATGGTCCAGAGTCTGAGTGAAGTGTGAAGTACCTGGGCCAATGACTATAAGCCAATCAGACGTCCCCTCACACTCACGTCAGCGTGGAAACCATCAGCCTGCATGCTCCCCACACAGCCAAATACACCAACCAAACCAAGACAAAACCACCTGACTGTGAACCAGCACTAAGGAGAAGCACTTCTGAAGATATTTATATCGTAAAAAAAATTGTCTTTGCTTTTCATATCAAATACAATCAAATGATTTGGGGTCAGTTGAACGATCTGGATATTATAACAGAACCTTATTCATCATGAGGGATAATGTGTGAACAATAAGTCAATGATTTGCCTTCATGCAACACACTGGACTGGTCTATATAGTCAGTACAGAAACTGGTTTGGCTCTTCAGCTCTGCAGCTTGGTAAAGACCAACATGATCTCAACTGATTTCACACAGTAATGTGTATTACGGTATAACAGCCTTTATTCGAGTCCAGAGACAAACTGTCAAAGGGCCTCACAGGATTTCGACCTCCAAAACGAACAACGGTGCCAAAATATGAGGAAACGGAAACTGCCATAGCTGAATGTCTGATACCCTGAGCCACAGAGCCTACTCCACATTCCAGAGGAACAGGGCTGAAAACAGAAAAACAACCTACAGAGGAAGGAGAAATCCAGCTGGAATAAAAAGCCCAGCTCTCCTTCCCAGACCTGCCTTTTTTTTTTTCTTTTAACATTTATTCCACCCCCTATGTCTTTTCACAAGATCGACTGGAGTCGTTAGCAGAGAAGTGGAGACCACTCATGTCCCGAGTCCTTTAGGAGAAGCATGCTGATGACTGGTCACTTTATGACCACCAAACAGACACAAACATGACACAAACACACAAAATGACAGCATAACATACAGGACAACCTACTTCATGCATTCTTCACTGCTGTTTCAGTCACCTTTACAACAATGAGAAACTGCACATGCACCACAAACTCCTGCACAGCACATCCTTACAGTACACAGTTATTGCTCTGCAGTGCTCCCACTGTGTCACACCGCAGTGTCCTGAGGCAGGTGCCACATTTTTGTAAGTGAAACTGGACTACGAACGAGGTATCTCACTGCTCTGGAGCATACGTAACAGGATTAGGTTTCCCACTGACCCTGTGCTCCATGTTCTCTCCAACCACTTCCTGCTGCCAAGGCAACCCACTCATATCCTTAAGTCTCCGCACAAATTCACCAGACAACATGAATTTCTATTGCTCTGATGTCATCCGTCAAAGCGAGGAGATCAGTTTTAAGGGTAAAGCGATTTCTGTGTCGTGTTGGTCAGAAAACAGATCTGGATTTCACAGTAACACTGGTGCCATATTCAGTCTAGCATACTCCCCCTGTGTGGACACACTTGCCAAGATGATATTTACTTAGTCGCTTAGAGTCAGTTAAATTACAAACCCCATTTTGGACAATTCACAACAGCTCAGTTACAGGTCCCTTTAGCACTGCACAGAGATCTTTCTGCTGTGTGCAACCATTCTAGAATTTAAAAAAGGAAACTGAACATTCATCCAAGCCAAAGTACCATTAAATCTGCCTGCCTCACACTGTCATAATGCCCTCAGTATTCAACTGCCTCTCTCTCTCATCTCTGCTTTATTCATACATCCACCCACAGGGCAAATAATCAATTTTAATGCCCACATCCTCGCAGCCTATTCAGCGCTCTTGTTCATGTCAGTGTATGTCAGGTCTCTAGTGAAAGGCTGTCTTTCTGAGAACGAGGACGAGATAAACTGCTGTTCCATTACAGCGGTCTGCAGGAACGGAGAAGGTCCATTCAGAGGATCCCCATCCAGCGAACAGACACTGAGCAGGAAACTTGCCCTACATCACATTACAAATCTGGGCCAGTGCAACACGCTTCAGTTAGTCAGAGAGGTGAGAGGATTAGAGACAGCAAAGGAATAGTGTGAAAACCAGAGAGGAACCCACGCAGGGTGGCCAGTGCTCTTTGCCAGCATAACTCCAGACATTTTCTTACAAATCTGTCCAAAGTTAAAGCCAAAAAGCCATGTTCTCATCTTAGAGATTGCAATCATATGACACGTATGAGCAGAATCAAATTCAACTGCCTGGCCACAGACCAGTGACAGCAAGAAGGCTTTTATTTATCAAATCAAACCCGTGCCTTCACTGATGTTTTCCCTCTCAAAAACACAGCCCACACTCAGGCACGCATGTAAATAGAGCCTCTTCTCCTGAGGGACTGGAGTGTTACGGTGGCCCCCGGGCCAAGCTCAGCGGCCATATGAAAGACATGAAGTATTTTTTATGTCTCTAGTGACACAAAGAACAGACTCACGACTAGGAACTAAATCAGAACTAAACCACACTACCCTGAGAGAGAAAACAAGAGCTCCTGGTTAGTTAAAATTACTTGATATTGCTGTCATTACATGACATACAAAGAACTTACAGATTACAGAGAACATTAGGCAGAAGCATAGACCAATGTTCAGTCTAGTCTACTCTGCAACAGAGAAATACAGTGTGTGCACACACTCACTGACGCACACACACACAAAGTGAAATAATCTGAGGCTCATGTTCGATCAGTTGTAGTTAATGTTTATCCAGAGTCTATCCAACCTCTAACTTGACTCTCCCTCAGCTGGGAAGCCAACCTTACCCAGAGTGCACCTCTCTCTTTCTATCTCTCTCTCTCTCTCTCTCTCTCTCTCTCTCTCTCTCTCTCAGCACTCATAATGACCCTTACCTTCAGGCATTTGGCTAATACAATCACATCTAAATATACATTCAAACTAAATACCACTATGATAAACACTTAACAGCCTTAAACATCCATTCATGACTCTCCAAAGCACTGAAGGAAAGAAGTCACTCACAGTTTAGAGGAAAATGATCAAAAGGAAGGGACAGACGAGGGCTTGTAAAACTGTGAGGATCTGAAGTGTGTGGGGATTGGTTTGTGTGGAAAGTGAAGCTGACGCCTAAGTGTGAGATTCAGTTATGTGTCAGTGTGTGTGTGTGTGTGTGTGTGTGTGTGTGTGTGAGGAGCGTGGGTCAGATGATCTGTAGTAATACGAAGCCCTGTGTTCCCTCAGAATAAACGGTTACCATAACAAAAACAAGCCGGCGGGCGTCTGGTTGGCCTTCAGCATGCTCTTGTTTAGCAGCAGTGGAACATACAGAGAGAGAGAGCCTGGAAAACTAGTCACAGCATGTGAACTACAAATAGAGCAGTGTTTATCAGACAATACTTCATGAATGTCATTTCATTCGAACATCAAATGCTCAGTGAATATCGTTTTCATAAAGATATAATATCATAAAAATGGATATTCACTACTGCTGAAATACCTGGGAATTTGTATGTGGCTACTACTTACAATATCAGCATCTAAACTGTCACTGAAATTATTTATGGTAACATAAACAACAACAGAAATTATCTGACATGTTGTACACTTGCTGATTGGAGAAAGAGAGAGAGAGCTATGCAGATGAGCATGGTTTTTAAACAGACAGGCATGCAGTTCTACCGCTCTGTTTTCACAGAGCTAGTCCTCTGCATAAGCAAGCTTCTACAGCCTACAAGAATTCCTTTCATTTAGATAATGGTGTTACTGTTTGTAACAGTTATTACAATGACAGCCACGGTTCTGTCGCAGGTTTGACAAAACATGCTGTGGTCGGTTACGATTTTAGTGCTATTTCACTGTAATTAATATGCTTAATAAGAGACACCCATGTGCTATCAGTGTAAGAGAAATGAATATCTTTGTGTTGTTGTTGTTGTTTATGCTTTTATGCAGACACAGTGACACCTATGCTACTTAATAGTGGACTCCTTAACACCGTGTCATAAGAGAATATAGAATCAAAATAGAAGCTCTTTCTTATCTTATATTCAATCAAATACATTCAAATACTTATTTCATAAAACTCCTTTCCCATTTAACAATAAAACATACAATCAAGCAAGCAGCAGAATACATGTGATCAGATATTTAATAATATTCTGAATGGCAGTCAGTACATTTTGCTAAATTTGACAGTCCTGTGAGTCGAGTCCACACAAACGGAAGAGGCTGTAATTCTGCAGACTTATGGCACAGAAACTATTTAGCAAACACCACACTCTCAAATTCTGCTATCACAAAGACACCTCTCCCACTTCCTCCTTTATTCTGGACTACTGTCTTCAAAAACTACGTGACAAAACACTACAGCATAGCCTAGTGTGGGGGGTGGATCACCTCACTAAATTAGCCAGTGGTTTCTAACTGTAGGTATACAGTGTCACACAAACACAGAATAAGAGACCGTTTGAAAGAAAGGAAGTTGGGTTTATGAGCTTCCTCTGAAGTGATGAACTCTAAATAACAATTATGAAAACCCCAAGGCCAGAGGCAGCACACCTGAGAGCTTTCCCATGTTCTTTACATACAAAATTAAATGATATTATCCTGTTTCTAATTATTGGGAGTGACAGGCTTCAAGGCAGCAGTAGTTTTCTGCAGTCCCTGTGAAGAAAATCATTACACAGCCTTCTGCGCATTCAACCAAGCTCATGAACTTCATGTAATAGAAGATTTTAACTCTTCATACCGTTTATTTACCCAGATATTTATACAGGTTACACAAGGAAAAGCATGTCTATTGAACAAATAAGTACATTTTTTCATCCTGTAAATTTGAAAACAAAAATTATTACTCTTTTTTTAAATAGCGTAGACAAATTCAAGACCTACTGAAGGAAATAACCCAGATGCTGCTGGACAGGATAGAATAACAAGTGGAGAAGAACAGCCAAGGGGCTGAGGAAAACCTGACACAAACAGAGGAGCAGAGATGTCAAAGGTCAGTGACCTTAGCTCTATTTCCCCATACCCCATGCTAGGGCTCCATTCCGGCTCAACAATAACAATAGGCCATGGCTCAGTGCACACTCATTCATACACTGGTCTCTTCCACAGTATCTCCACCACATGTGTATATCTCTTCCCACAACCCATAAGGAGTTTAAACAAAATCATATAGTGAATAACACAACAAAAGGATAGGAGAAGTCAGGTTCAAAAAGTAAGGATAAGAATGTGTTATTTAGAAAAGAAGCCCAGAGATCAATCAAACAACACATTCACAAGCTGAGATGAGTTTGTGTGTATGTTTTTTAAGCAGATTAGAGAGAGACACATGACTTGGTAATCACTATTAAAAAGTGCTCCCTCTTCATCCTCCTGCCCATGAAAGAGTTTAGGACATTAATCTATTTATCTATTAATCTACCGATAAACTAAATGCTTTTAACAATCCCATTCTGGTCTTGCTCCAATTAGGACAGGGTAAATACCTGGAGATAATGGCCAGCAATTTGATGGTCAAAAAAGAGATGATTTCAGATCTGGAGTCTTAAAGAAGATTACTAAACTCATTAAGAGATTAACTGGAGCTGAGATTCCAGCAGAGTCTGGCTTTTGAAAAAGGGGTGAAATAAAAAACCCCACACAGACACACGTGTACACATACAGTCAGAGTACTGGCAAAGCATCAGTGCCTATTCCAAACATTTTAATCTGCTGTTTATCATATGTGGAACTTGGCTCAATGATGGTAGAATCCATGAGATACCATCTATCTATATAGGTACCATCTACCCAGAGTCAAAACTCCTATTATCAGCATTAGCCAGTATGAACCACAAACACACAGGCCATTCCTCTATATTGAAATATAAAGACACAGCACAGAAACTGCCACCTACAGTCCTGATCTTAATCATTCAGTATAATAATTTATTCTCTGATTTCAGGTGAAAAAATGAAGCAAAAAAATCCCATAACCAGAGATCATAGTGTTTCCTCCCATGCACTCCAGCTCTGACATGTCCAATGCAAAAGGGGTGTCACGGTGAGAGAATATTTTCACAGTTTTGTCAGATGGATGATCTTGGAAACACTGTGCAAAAGGAGAAAAGATGTGATGCATTTCCTAACGAATAATCAAAGATTCTGATAGCATGTCTGTGTCAAACAGCATGGAGTGAGAAAGCTAACTCCATTCAGAGCCTTGTTCATTAGCACTTGAAAACTGAATTACACTACTTTTTCTTTAAAGCCATGGCTTAAAATGAGAATTAACTTCTGTAATGGACCCGTGTACAGACAGAACTCTGTTCATTCTAATTTTCGTTAAGCACAGAACACACTAAATAATTAAAATGCTGATCAGCAAACCATCACCAACGAACCACTATCTGATAAACCTTGTAAATAAGGACAGCTCATCTGTGAGACAATAGGGGCCAGAGAAAACGAAACCAAAAAACAAAACAAAAAAAACAAAAAAATCAAACGAGAGAAAGAAATAAAGAAAGTTATTACGGTTGGGTAGGGTAGTGCTGGGTAGGCTGGGTAGTGCTAATAGATCTTCTCCTCTGACATTTTGAGAAAGGTGCAGTGCTGGAACAAGGGAGTGACTGGTAATTAGGTGTGTGTTAGCTGCAACCTCTGAGAAGAGGGAAATGACAGGAATGTAATTTTTAAAAATCACGCTGTCAAACCCACTTGCCCCGCAGCACACATCTGAATCACAACACTTGGCACTGACGTTAAATTTGACAAATCAGTATGGTCAAAGCAGTACTGATAGTCATTTTATAGACTGAAGAAGCTTTTGAGAGGTCCCAAAAACACATATCTAGTCTTAAACCTGATGTGAACATTCACCAAAAATAACTTTGGTCAGACAACACACACAATGACCCCATTTATTACCTTTAATGGGGTGTTATCAAAACAGATTTCACTAAATATATAATCCACACTGCACATTCAGCCTGTAATACATAAATATTGGCCTTAAATCTAAAATTTTGCACTCACTTAGGAACTTGTTGAAAAATGCTGGCCATGTGCAAATCTGAATCCTTTAACACATTCAGATACATTTTTGAAGTGTTTAAATACCAGCTCTGACAGGCACTTTGAGCACACGTGATTGTCAGGTGATATTCACTGCGGTTTACTTCAACAGCAAGCATAGAGCTGCTTAATTCTGCTATAGTGCGGCAAGGATTATGAACTTTAAAAGGTTACATCTCGCACAATGATTACTTCAGCTCTGACATGTCATGAATCAAATGTGGAGGATTTACATCTGAGTAAAACATGTGACGCTTAATCATTTACTTTCGCATGCTGTGCAATCGAACAGGGAGAGGGTATTAAATCCAGGCAAATTATCTGATAACGTTAAAATTCCACACCACGTGTCGCTAAGGCGTACATAACATGTTGGCTAGGCTGTTTTTCGTGTCGCCACCACCGAGACCATGATGAGGTGGCACATCTGGATATCGTTCAAGGATGAGCTACCATTGTGATCGTTCACACACCGGTTTGACTTAAGACTCCCCAGACCGGAGAAGGGTTTGGATATTCATACAAGCGTACAGTACCGGTATGAGGTTACTGTATATGTTAAAACGACAGCTGTAGCTAACGTGAGCATGCTAGCTCTGCTTTGAGTCCTTGCATCTGGGCTGCTGTATTGCTTTCACTTGTAACTAACATGACAGAGTGAACTAGCCAACTGAAGTTTGGGAAGTCAACTTGACCTGCATGAGTCACAAGAAGTTGAACGATGGAGAAAAGAAGAATGACAAAGTAGACCACACCTTAAATCTGGTGACATGGTCGATAAAGTAAATAAGTCACAAGTTTTAACAAATCTGAACTAATCTTATCTTGACAGCGTTTCGCGAGTACCTACCAGAGCAGTAGCTGTTTCGAGATCTCACAGGTCCGAGTGACTGCGTTCCGTCATGTCCTTTCTAACTCGCTATTTTCACGAACAAAGGCTGTTATCACAAGTAAACTGGACACCTATCGACTACAGATCAGATTACTGTAGCGAGTTAAGCAAGAATACACTCATTTTGACAAGTATCAGAAATACTACCAAACACATACAAAACGTCATAACCACACAGGCGTAGTGCTCGGTCTCGGGCCCTAGCAGTGAAGGCTCTCTCCGGTCGGAAATTCTCGCGAGCTATTCCCTCCTTCGCGGGCAAAAACCTAAGCTCTCCTTGAGGTTCACACAATCGAAATCTTACTGTCCTCAAACAGTGATGATGATAATAATCCATACATATTTACCTGTCCAGTAACTCCCCAGAAACGTCTGGCTGATTAGTCGACTGGGGCAGAAACTAATCCAGCGAATCTCTCGCCCCAAATGTACTTATGTCTCTACAGCAGATTGAGGTGTTGCCGGGTGCGTTCACGCTCTCCACTGAGCCAGCAGAGTAGGATAGCGTAGTGACGTAGACCTAAACCCTGCCTGGATTAGTTAGTGTGCCGCGCGTTTACTGCTACTACGGAGAAGTCCTTCACTGCACTACGAGGGCATCAAGTAGTGTGTGTATGTTGTTTTGAGGTTCAGAGTAAATGCAGTAGAACCCTAAGAAGTCATTTGATGTGAAAACAGACCTAAATAGTCGCACCGCCTCAGGCTTTTTTGTAAAGTCATTATGAAGAAACCTACTTCTAAGAAAGAATTATAGACAGATAAATTACGTGTGCACTTAAAAGAACACCAAGAAAAAAACAGCTGTTTGGGGCTTCCTGTCCCACCTATGGCTCGTTAAGAACACTGCACTGGCATCTTTCAAAATCATGTAAACTTTCTACCTTGAGTAAATGAGGGATACTACGCGTATTGCAAACTAGGACAAGGTAAACAGAGATAAATACAAATCCAATCTGATTGGTCACCATCTTCTTTAGATGAAGTTTTTTTGGGGTTTTTTTGCGCTGAGGGGTGTGGTCCCTTCCATCCGCAGGGCATGTGGTGCGTGAGTGGTTTAATGACTGGTTTAATACAATGTAACCCATATGCCAGCGCAGTCTCTGTCACATCTCCACCCATCTCAACACCCTTGGCAGAATCTTTGTCAGCAGTTTCTAAGATCAGCAAAACATCAAATTACAGAATTTCTTGTACAGCCATGTTGCACTTGCCTAATATAGCTTCAGACACGTGCAGAATCTACACTATGTGGTTTAATACTCTACGATGACAGTGCACTTCCTGTATTTTGGCAAGTACTCATAATTAAGAAGCTGTAATTTGAACAGATGCACTGTTGGAATCACAGTCTTTTCTGTGGGCTTTTTGTTCTAGATAATAATTATGTATGGATATGTTTTTAAAGCATGAATAAAAAAACAAACAAACAAACACAAAACATTTTAAGAGCACCTGTTGTGGGGTGCATTGCATCAGCTGAGAGGAAAAAAAACACACTAGGGTGCCATCTCCAACTAATGACCGGTTGTTTAACTGGGTGCATTATGTGCAACCTCTGAATCAGAAAAACTTCAGCTCAGTTCATGTTCCTCTCCACAGTGTTCTGCACCAGTCCTCTTGTTATAGTACTTTCATTTGTCATAACTTGCTCTTCAAAGTAAATGAGTTTACCAAATGGGGTGAACCAGTTAAATAGAGAGCTCAGTTTCACTTCACAGGTGCTGATACACCAAATGAACCACCATGCCTGTATTTATTCGTTTGTTTTTTAATCAAACTGCACTAATGCATGTCTCGGTCCAGGTCATCTCCTTTATGTTATGAGAAAACGCTAAACCTGGTATGCATATGAAATGAAATGAAATTAAATGCATGGGAATTTAGGAATGATGTAAGTCTCTAAGGTCAGACAAAAGTTTACAGTGATTGTGTGACAGGGCTATACTTACCTCTTTACACCCGTGCTGCCATCTTGGACACAAATACCAAACAGCTCTATAAAGTCAGTGGAAAACACATCCACTTCCCACCATAACTGGCTCCAGGGACTCTGATTTGCATTTCTGTCATTTGCTCATGTTCTGTTTCCCTCTCATGAACAACACAATGCTTCAAACCTAAACCCTGATGTGCTCGATATGCACAGGAGATGCTTCACATTTTGTGCTATTTTGCCTCTTCACATAGCTGGACGTTAATTTATGTAAATTGTAAGCACATGTGAAATGCATGTAGAAATCAAATTTATGTCGACTCCAAAAACTACAGTTCAACTGGACAGTGTTTGCCGTCTGTAAGGTTAACAAGTGAGGTGAACTAAATGATGGTTTCCCTCCTTTTTATTATGTTGCACCTGGTAACAACTGGATGCAAATGTCCAAAATTTAAAACCGGTCCATGATGTCAGATGAAAACAAAAAAAAAACAAAACTAATCTGATAAAAAATAATTTAGGGCTAAAATTAGAACATGAACACTTGTTTTAAGTGTAAGCAAACGTGAACTTGTCCAAAAGCCAAGTAAAAGGGAAGTGGGAAGTGAGACGGAAATCCCCCTGAATAATAAAAGAAACTCAAAGGGCAAAAAAAAAATCCAAACACAAAAAAAAAAACCGACGAGTTGTTTATAAAATCTGAATATATAAAAGAGTCTGTTGAAATTTAACACACCTAAAAAAAGACAAAAATCAACTGGTGCCTGAGTAACAATGACAAAAGGTCTGACTAAAAGTAGAAATTTGTGTTTTTTAGAGAAGATGATTTTAAAACCCTGACTGGTCAGATCACTGGTAACAAAAGTGGGCGAAAGAGAAAAGCCGTCAAACATCAAACTGTCCTTGAACTTGAAATCACACATCTGAAAAAAATGCACATCTGACTTATGTTCTCTGACTATGCTCTCCTAGTTTACTTTTTGTTTTTGGCCTGATTACGCGGGGAGCCTTTGAGCAAGTCCCGAATCCTGAGGTAGACTCCGGTTGCCTCAGCAACCTCTGTAAACTCAGGCGTGTCCTCGAATGGAATGATACCCTCAGCAAACTTGCTGCGGTGAGGGACGGAGGTTATCTTACTTGCCACTGGCTCCTCCTCCTCTCCATCATCAGGCTTCTCTGATGGAGGAGCATCCTGAGCAGACGTCTGTGGTGTATTACCCTCTTCAGAGACAGCTTGGCTGGAGACATCCTTTTCCTTACCGCTATCTTCATCCCCACTTTCATCCAGGACGATGAACTCCTCATAACCAAATGACTCCACTTTGCTCTGGTCTCCATGACTATGCTTTGGAAGGCTGTCTGTGTCTGATTCATTTTTGCTCTGATCTTCTCCCACTTCCATCATCAGGACCTCCGCGGGGGATGAAACGGCACTCAGCTCTTCACCGTTGCGGCTTGTAGTCTCCTCCGTCCGCACCTCTCCATCCTCTTCACCCTCCTCTATCTCAGCATCCAGCTGTGCGGTTGTGGTGACACTGGGAGAGCTGGGAACAGGCGTTTCCATGGCACCGGTCTCAGAATCGCTGTTGGTTGCTATGTCAGTGCTTTCTAGAGCAGCCCAGATAAGCCTCTGCTGCTCCTCCAGCTCCTCCAGGGTCAGTCCGTCCTCCTCACTCCCGACTCCCATCTCCCCCTCGCTCTGTACCAACAGAGACCCATTGGCAGGGGGTGTTGGAGGAGGGGTGCCTTTTGGGAGTGGGGGTGGTGTAGGGGTAACCGGGGGTGTTCCAGGTGGTAGGGGAGGAGGCGTGCCGAAGGAGGGAGAGCCAATAGGAAGTGGAGGTTGAAACTGGAAGCCATCTGAACTCCATGGGCGGGCAGGGCTTTCCTGATCTGGGGGAGACAGTGACAGGGATTGCATACCAAGCACTGTACTCCAGTATAATGCAGATTAGGCTTGTCATTCGTTATAAATAATTATCATATCATATCACATATTTTAATAAAACAGCTCAAAGCCATGGGCTGTGTGACTCTATTTTCAATGTCAAGACAAACATCACTATGTAAGTCCTCTCTAAAACTGAAAACAGATTATCTCCATGTAAATTTTAAGCTCAGGTGGATAGACAAAATAAATACCACTGTGATAACTTTTCTGGTCCCTTTTAAGAGCATTATTTGATGACAGGAACATTCTTAAAACAGCCAATCCTACATGGTGCTTAAAATTTTCTACCTGTGTCAACATCCATGTCCGAACCTCTGGAGGACTCTGGGTTGGACCGCCGTTTTTTGGTCTGGTGAGGGCTTGATTCAGACCCGTGACGTCTCTTATTGCAGTTTGACCCAGGCTGTGGACAACAGCAGGAAAATGGATGTGCACATACTCTAACATATCATAGGCAATGGGACAAGTTCTGGAACGACTGTTGGATGGTTGTTGGTGGGATAGTATTTTTTTAGCATCTTCCATGATGTGAGTAGCTCTATGGATCAGCTCCAAATTCCATCCAATAGACCAGATTTTATATTAACCTTATGTTAATATAAGCTTAATATTGATATTAATATTATATCAACAAAGTATGGAAGGACTAAGATGAATACCACTGGTGGACAGACATTAGCAGGACATTTTCTATGACATAATGAAGCCATCATCAGGGCCAAACGTGAGACAACACAATGGCATTAAAAATGTAATTAAAAATAAAAACATTTTTAATAACACCCTACAACTTTTGATTGGATAGTGTGTATAAACAAAACAGATATGAAAAATGGTTGCATTTACCGTAGGATAAGCACTGGACAAATACGCAGCAAAATTATGTTTCATGTGATGGTGCTGCATTGGGATGGAGCCAAACATCCTGTACTCCTGCAAGCATGGAAACAGTTCACAACAAATTTAGATTTGAACTCAAAAGTTCTAAAACAATAACAAGAAGGAGAGGGAAAAAGGGATAGCCCGAATAACAGGACAGACTGATACTTGTCATCAAACAAAACAACTGTATACCAGTGTTTTCTTACTCATATTGTGAGTGTTAATGCTATGTCTGATCACACGGAGAAAGGATGGGGCCTTTTGACAGGCACTCTAGTCCTGCACTATCACACACTTACATCTTTTACCCCTGATGGTGCAGTTACATTGAAACCGGGGAAATCCACTAGTTTGGAGACATCATAGGACACTTTCTGGCCATGGCTACTGTTCTCTTCTCCATCACTCGATGCTTATAACAGAAAACATTATATATGTAAGTTTCCAATAAGCAACTCAATGATTCATTGTGCACAGTTACCAGTGTATAGATCATTTGTTTGTCCCTTATTTTTTTTCTCAGCTGAACGGTCTGAAGCTGGGGATATGTTGTATTTATATCTGAAGCAGTTGCAGTGAGCTTACTCTTTCCGTCATAGAGTGTGAGGCCTGAGTTCTCCATCTCTGCTTCCTTCAGCCAGCCTGGGGGGTAGCCCAGTTCCCTCATTCGGTAAATGAAGGGCGGAAGAGTGTTCTCTGAAACCCCGAGTGCATCCAGAAGCTCCTCACTGAACAGAACAATGCATCCAAAGGTGAAGATTAGGCACAAGAAGTTTCTAAAATATACTACTTGCAAAATACTCTATTTGCACACAACCATCACGCATCTGCATTATGCACATTTTCTTTCAAATAAGTTTTTTTTTTTTAATGAGAACAAACAAATAATCACTATCTCTGTATGCAGGTCCCATGCAATGGCTGTATTTATAACCAATTGAGGAATAACACCCTGGCACAAAAAGAGTATGGCAAAGTGCAAATTCTGCATCTACATTAGGATCTTCATTAAGGGAGAGAGCAGCATTTAAGGATAAACTGCCCTACCTTACTCTCCCTGGTTTAAACTTAGCAAAGCGCTCTTCCACCTCCTCCTCATGGTAGCGCTGGTTGCTCTGATTGTTTCCCTGTGAAAATTCTTTCCGCTTCTCACTGATTCGAGCCATGTCTTTGGGCTGAAAAGGAACAAACACAAAGTTGTGGTATCAACCTCTTTTTTCTGATGTTAAAGAGTCAAACTTATTCTCTAACTGATACTGGAGTCCCATAGAATATTTTTAGGAAATGTATGCTTTGAAACATAGACAAGGTTTCTTGGTTTCAAAAGTCATTCTGCATAAATCCGGCTGCAAGTTCCCGTGTCAACATAACATGGAGAGGAAGGAGTAAAACCTTTGGACAGTCTCGGAGTTGGTGGTCTTCAGCACCACAATTAAAACAGCAAGGCCTGGGCCTGAAAAGAACAAAAGATTTGAAAAAATAATTTTGACCAGAACCCTTTTAGTGAGCACCTCCACTCCCTCACAGACCAGCTCTGTTTGCATATGGTCTTCCACACAAATTTCTGAATTTCTGCGAGGACAACGTGACTGCTCTGAATATAGACCGTCTACACTAAACATGGTCCTTACCTTTTCTCCTTAATCTGTATTTCTTCACCTTCCAAGGCAATGACCTGGCCAAAGACCTGCTGATATCTTTGCAAAAATGATTCAGGAACTTCTTTACAGCTGACTCTGGTATTAACATTATTTGTGAACAGCAAAGAATGTATTTTAAAACTGCACCATAATAGAGACTTCTGTAAACTAAACACAAATATGGGTGGCAGTCTGGTGCAAATATAGGTGGAAGTTGCAAATGAGATGTCACTCCAAACTCTCCAGCATGTGTCTTAGGTGAGGTTAAGGTGATTCTGTCTTGGCTATCAGTGACTCAGCATCTTTACAGGATACTTGGGGACTTCCCAGCCATCGGTCAGCTGAGGGTTGTCATTCAGCAGGGGCTGGCCGAGTTTATCCAGACAGAAACTGGTAAAATAAAGCACACTTCCCACCACCTACAGAACAATGAAAACAAACATTACATCACCAGTTGTGTCACAGTAATTCATCTTCAGAGCAATTCTCCACAGAATAGTTTCAGATGACATTGACATCTACATGCAGCAAGCCACCTCAAAGAGGACATTTACAAGAATGATAATTATGATAATACAGTGGTACTAGTTCTTCTAGTACTGCAGTACTAATTCTAGATTTAATTTTTCCACTTACACTGAAAGCATCCTTGATCTTTTTAAGGGTCACTGACGTGGCTGATGTGTCCACTTTGTATCTCTCCTCCATGACAAAACTAGAACACTGCCAAAAAAAAAAAGGTTGTGCACTTGCTAAAACTCATATTTACAATAAGAGAGCAGGTTTCTAGTGATGTTTTTTAGTTAAGGAGTTTAAACCTGAGGGCTGGCGTTCGTGGCCGAACCCTCTCTCTCATTGCTCCTCTGCTGCTGGTGTCTCTGGACCAGACTAAAGATGAAGTCCTCAATCTCCTGATGACACTGCCTGAATACACACAGATGCATGCACACTCGCTTAGTTTGACTGCTACTCTATTAAATTATTTTACAATGTTCAAGACATATGTATAAAGGCAATCAACACTTACTTGGAGATGCTATTATTTCCAAAAAGAATTTGGAGAAGTGGGCCATCAATTTTAGCATTTTCTATGAGGACACCTCTAAAAAAGAACACAACATATCCACAATGAAATTTATATGAGATGTTTAAAAATAATTTAGCGGCAATATTTGTTACAGTGTCACTGTTTATCAATGTGGTAAGAGACCTGTAAACTTACGGAGGTCGACTCAGAACATTCAGCTTCCTCCTTAGCTCCTGATGTGAACCAGTAGTTAAGGGATAGCAATATGGCTAAATTGCGAAAACTAGTCTTGGAATGTAATCAAGCTGAGAAACGAAAATGAAAGTTAAGCAGACGTAAACAGGTAGACGTCGTGTGTAACAGAACATCGTAAACACTGTACTCGACCCCGTAGCGCAGTTTAGTATGACAATGTATACAACTCTCTAGCCTTTCGCTGCAGAGTAGAGCAAACGTTGGTTTTACAGACAAGTGTGATGTTTCGATAACAAGCACGTTAAAAAAAATCTTGCGCGCTAATTTTGGGTCAGTAAGAGAGGATTCTAAAAACCTACAAACCTAGCTTAGCATGTTATTAATCAGGTAACAAACGAACACCAGTCTGTTAACGTTAGAAATTCTGCAAGTTATGGGTCAACATATGCCAGCCAATGAGTGTGGGAGCGGCGAGATTTGAGTCCTTCATATGATGCAGCCTTCCACAATACAGTGCGACTCTCTCTCCCGATGCATAAGGATATTCTCTGTTTTTAGCCGGTCTATGGTATCTTCGTATTCCGCTAATTTCTCCCGGAGTTCAGAGAGTTCACCTGGATCGTCTTCGGCATCTGAAAAATGTGTATGCACTGGTACTGGCCTATTATCCTCGAACTGCTCAAACAGTTCGCTGTCACCGAAATCGACATCCGCCATGTTTGTTCGTGATTTACTCTGAGGTCAAAGGGCAATACGTAGACACGCACGATCGCTGATTGGCTATAATTGTTTAGTCGTGATATTGCAGGAAGTGAAGCTGATGTGCAGACCATTGTATTCAACCTGTTCAGTTGGCTTCTCCAGTTGGTTTTGTTTGTATACGCAGTGATAATGTAAAAGTGAACGACTAATTGATATTGTTCTTGCAACTACGCAAGTGTGTTCGACTTAAACTACTTATTATGCGAAACTGTTAGGGTGCTTGTATGTCGTGTGCAAACTTGGTGTTGATTCTCGATGCCCGCTTGATGCATAATTTGTAGCGGCCGGTTGTGGACCTGGACAATGACAGCTTTAGAGGTTTCACTTATTGACTTGCCACAGTGGGCATGTGGTGAAAAGAAGATTCGTTTTTTGTACCTTTCCAATAACACATCATTTAAAGTCTCCAAACAAAGTAATAGCGAGGTAAATCGATGTTCTTTACAGCGTAGTAGCGAGAGGGAATGGCGCCGGGAGACTAATCTTTAGTGTATTTGCATGTCTTTATTTCTGTAGGAGCACACGGTTCCGCTCTTCCTTGGCGCTGATATCTTTGCAGAGACGGGCATTCGCACTGAGAACCACCCGAGGTATCATGCAAAGTTTGCGAAAAAGGGTCTGGCAACGAAACTTGCGTTTTCATCAGGTATGCGTCCCTGCGTTTTCCCTCGAATCTCTCTACAGAGTAAAAATGACTTAACTAAGTGACCGAGTATGTCGATTCCTGTTATTCTCTAACTGTGTTCAGACATCAGGTTTAACGGTCTTAGACTTCCATGCTCCAGCAATAGCTTGTGGTTCTACAGCATTCAAGGTGTTTTCCGGGTGGCCTTTGAGCTGTACAATCGACAGGACCAGCTCTCAGTGCTTGAATCATTACAGGTATTGTTTTTCGTCTGGTTCTCTCAAATCACACGTCACATACGCTTTCTCAAACACTCACTAAAATCAAAGCTCTTTCACATATCTTACTTGTGTAGATGTATATGTCCTTGAAACTATTGAAAACGTATCCATCAGTGTAATAGAACATTTAGTGTTGTTAAAACATTTCTGTATGATTCACAGACAGGACAAAGAAAAAGATTTTTTGGCTTTCTTTTTTCTGTGTTAGGAATCTATGGCAGCCCATAGAGGTTCTGTGTCAGAACTGATACACTATTAGAAGCCCATGCCCGTACACCGCTGGGCAGCTTTTGGGTCAGTTAGGGCTCATATATACCTTAAAACTGGTATATATTTTGCACTCTTTCACCTGTCATCAAACTTGATGCATTTGATGACCCTGCTTCAAGAGCCCAAATCATATGCGTTGTCTTGGAAGACTTTCTCTCTGGGTTTGATGAAAATGTATTAATTCCTTCTCAGAGTAATGTAGAACAGTAATGTAGAATTTTCACCAATAAGATAGGACTAAGAGTAATGTAGAATTTTCACCAATAAGATAGGACTAAGAGTAATGTAGAATTTTCACCAATAAGATAGGACTAAGAGTAATGTAGAATTTTCACCAATAAGATAGGAGTAAGAGTAATGTAGAATTTTCACCAATAAGATAGGACTAAGAGTAATGTAGAATTTTCACCAGTAGGATAGGACTAGCCTCACATGAGTTTGGAAAGAAGAGATGCTAGGATTTAAATAAATGCCAATATGTAGGCCAGTCAAAGTTCAGGCCTGTCTACCAGTGCTGATGTTGAAGAAGCTGGAGACACATCTGCCTTTTGCTCTGAGACGATGGGACAGGCAAAGACAGTAGACTGATTCCAAAAGCTCAGCCTTTGTGCCTGACTGATGTAGTATTGATATTGAAGCAGTATCAAACCCTTATACGCGACGGTACAGTCATAATAATATACTGTTTACGGACATACTTTTCTCTTTTTCAGTGTATCTAAATCTGTGCTCTTTTCTAGGACATGTGGAGGTCGCGAATCAACGATGGCCCTCTAAACATGAGCTATAATCTGAGTGTACAGGTAGAAACCCAGTTGACCCAGAGCCCAGCAGATATAGGCACAGAACAACACAATACACTGAGCTCTCAGGATGACTGTGATTCCATCCAGGACCATCAAAACCCTACAGTGGTTAAAAGCGGCTTGGTCACCGCTCAGATACTCTCAGATCCTTTGGGTGATTTGCTGTCTGTAGACCATGACTACTGCTCTGTAGCGGAACTGAAGAACTCCATAGAATCTTTTCATTCAAAACCGCTGCTGCAGAGGCTCCACAGCTTTGGGGAAAAGGCAAAGTGTATGACAAATAACGGAACTGAAGAGCACATACTGAAGGTGCTGGAGTATGCTGAATGCTGTGTTTACGGACAGCTGGATGAGGAGGGGCTGATGAAGGCTGTGATGGCCATGCTGCAGACTTATTCTGAAGGCTTCTCTATCTACTCCAGCCCCCTGCTCCAGGCAGTGGCCGGCTGGCTAGGCCAGCAGTTCCACGCAGCCAACGCTACCATCAGCCACCAGGTGGAGGGCTTCAAGGTTCGGCACATCGAACGCATCACAGACCTGCCACCTGCAGAGGAGCTGGCAGCAGAATTGTTCCCAGAGGCCATGAGGACGTTGCTGGTGCAGTGGATGGGCCTGAGTGAGGAGGAAGCTCTCTGGAAGAGGCACAGTGAATACCCCATTCTGTTACTCATTCTGGAGTTCGCCAATCACAATCTCATTACTGGGGTAGCCCATGTACTGTACTCAAGTCTCATATGCAAATAGAAACATCATGCACCATGTAGTTTTGTTAGTTCTCAAACAGTGCATTGTCAAAGGTGAACTGTGTGTGGTTGCTAAAAACCAAATATTTGGTCAATTCAGTGACTACATTTCACATTAAGAATCCCCTTGAGAGGTTGTTGGTGTGAAGGGCCATGCAAGGTGAAATGCTGGAACAAATGAAGAGAAATATGAAGTATGGTAACCAGTGTGCTACCAGTGGTTCACGTTCACCAACTATTGCTTAGGGTTAGGTGTTTAAGGCCCATTTCATAAGAGGCATTATTCTGTGATTAATTTCTCACCCAAAGAATTTGAAAGATTAAAAAAAAAGAAGCTAAAAACACATGATGCACTTCCATTGCTTTCCCCTTACCTGATTGGTTATAAGAAAAACAAGTCATTTGATTGACAGAGATTGTGTTCACTGACTGATCTCAGAGGACTTTTATTGTAAGTACGTGTGATGTGGTACTTTGAATTAAACAATCTTTCAATGTGTCTTCAGCAAAGAAAGGTTCCTCCATTGTCTATCAAATCATTATATAACTAAATGCAAACAACTGAGTGACCCCCACAGTAACTGTCTACTTGAACCCTGACTTCAGTACTATCACGGACTTCACACAGCTATACTGCCTTGTTTGTGAGAGACCACAGATAAAACTAGGAGTTTCTGACAGAACTTGACAGTAACATTTTAAAAATCTGTCAAACTAGACAAAGAGAATTTTCACCTGACACCTCAGTCTGCTCCAACAGACAACACAACATCTATTTGATGCTAAGAGAAGTCATTTATATTTGTGCCTCCAATTCTGACAGCTTTAGGGCTGTGTCCTGTCTTAAAAACGGGCTCAAGTAAAGTGTTACTGTCGTCACTTGGTGCATCTTCATAATAACTCACTTCTAGTCCAAATTACCTGAAAAAATTTACAGATTTAGTACAAAAAAAATGCAGCAAACATGTTTAACTAATGCCCAAACCTCTCTCTATGCAGTATCATATTGCACTTTTGCATAATTACAGAGAGGTGTTCAGGCCTACTTTGAAAATGCAAGACTCATCAACTGAGCTTTATTTACAAGGGAGATATTCAAAGACGTGAGTGGTGTATGAATTGGAATAAATTACACATCTGATGCAACCAACATCCATGCGAGCTACTGGAGCTACTATGCACACATATACACATCAGTGATGAAGCAGGAGCATGGATGGGAGACAAGAGGAGTCGTCGGGAGAGCGTGGGGTCGGTGTTCACATAGTGTCCATTCCCCGCGAGAAGGACGAGGAGAAGCCCAGTCCCATGCCTCTTTGAGTGTGTGTCTGCGACCGTGCCATTTCGTACTGGACATCCAGGTTCCGGAACATTTCCTCCTGCTGCTGCAGGGTCTTAAGGCCCTCGTCGTTCATCTCCCCTGACGCTGTGGCTTCATCGTCACCCTAACACAAAAACAAAACAAAACAACCAACAACCACAGAGTTTACAACTGCTTTACTGAACCCAACAAACCTGTATCGGACGTCTTCAGTTTTATGTGTTTGACAAATATTACTGTCGGGATAAGAGATGCTCAAATATGCAGACAGATTACTTACTTTGATACCCATGAGCTTGCGAAATTTGACGTTTTGGTCCTTGTTACCAAAGTTCAGCTTCTCCCACAGTTCTGCCGTCTGGGATTTGTCCTTCAAAATAAATTAAACATTCCATGAATAACAGAGTTGACACAGGACTCTGATTATAAATATAACACATATTTTAACAACCAAGCCTATATATTTAAGTATCAGACATGTATCTTGCACTGCCCATTAGATAAAACGACATCAATAAAGAGGCTTGATAAAGATAAAGCGGCAGCAGCTTTTGACGCAGCATGACCTGAGAGTGTCTGAAATCCTGTGAATTTGGTTGGAAGGCATCTTTTCACTCACCCCTTCCTTCTTCCCTTGCCAAAGCATCTTCCTCTTCTTCTCCTGCTCTGCAAATTTCATAGGGTTGACTGCTGAGGGGTTGTAGTAGCTGGGTACGGCAATGCCAGTCTCTGCCAGTGTTTTGGCCTGTAGGGCAGCCATCTGGGCCGCCATGGCGATCTGCGGCGTGACCTGCGTGCCCGATGCCAGCAACGCTGCCACGTTCAGGACCGGGTTAGCAGCAGCCGCTGCCGCTGCCACAACTGTGTCACCTAACAGTGGGGCTGCAACTGGAGAGAGAAAACAAACACATAATGACAAGACTCATGCTATGTGCTGGATGTAGAAGCAAAGCCAAGACATCTGTGAGTAAATCAGTGGAAAGGACTCTTCAGTGTAACTGAATGAGCAGGGTTTTTTTTTCAATACCTGCTGCAATTTCTTGCTGTTGTTGTTGCTGTTTTTCTAACATTTCTTTCTCCTTTTGTTCTTGGAGCTTTTTTGCTCTCTCTAACCTGAAGAAAAAATAAACACAAAGATTAGTTCAACTATTAAAAATGATGGAAAAAGTGCTGTGCTGACCAGTCAAGCATTTATTACTGACTGTCCTAATGGTGTGCATTGTTTTAGCTTTGATGTTATGCTGTAATGTAATCAGTGACGACTATATGACATGTAATCTGTGAGAACTATATGAGGACTGTGTGATATGTAATCGGTGAGGACTGTGTGAGAGGTAATCAGTGAGGACTGTGTGATATGTAATCAGTGAGGACTGTGTGATATGTAATCAGTGAGGACTGTGTGATATGTAATCAGTGAGGACTGTGTGATATGTAATCAGTGAGGACTGTGTGATATGTAATCAGTGAGGACTGTGTGATATGTAATCAGTGAGGACTGTGTGATATGTAATCAGTGAGGACTGTGTGATATGTAATCGGTGAGGACTGTGTGATATGTAATCGGTGAGGACTGTGTGATATGTAATCGGTGAGGACTGTGTGATATGTAATCGGTGAGGACTGTATGATATGTAACCGGTGAGGACTGTATGATATGTAATCGGTGAGGACTGTATGAAAGGTAATCGGTGAGGACTGTATGATATGTAATCGGTGAGGACTGTGTGATATGTAATCGGTGAGGACTGTATGATATGTAATCGGTGAGGACTGTGTGATATGTAATCGGTGAGGACTGTATGAAAGGTAATCGGTGAGGACTGTATGAAAGATAATCGGTGAGGACTGTATGATATGTAATCGGTGAGGACTGTATGAAAGGTAATCGGTGAGGACTGTATGATATGTAATCGGTGAGGACTGTATGATATGTAATCGGTGAGGACTGTATGATATGTAATCGGTGAGGACTGTATGATATGTTATCGGTGGGGACTGTATGATATGTTATCGGTGGGGACTGTGTGAGAGGTAATCGGTGAGGACTGTGTGATATGTAATCGGTGAGGACTGTATTATATGTAATCGGTGAGGACTGTATGATATGTTATCGGTGGGGACTGTGTGAGAGGTAATCGGTGAGGACTGTATGATATGTAATCGGTGAGGACTGTATGATATGTTATCGGTGGGGACTGTGTGAGAGGTAATCGGTGAGGACTGTGTGAGAGGTAATCGGTGAGGACTGTATTATATGTAATCGGTGAGGACTGTATGATATGTAATCGGTGAGGACTGTATGAAAGATAATCGGTGAGGACTGTATGATATGTAATTGGTGAGGACTGTATGAAAGGTAATCGGTGAGGACTGTATGAAAGGTAATCAGTGAGGACTGTATGTGAGGTGCAGTGGTACCTCCGGGCCAAGGCCTCCTGTGCGTCCATGGCTGTGTTTCTGCCTCTAAAGGCCACAGGGCTGACAGAGCGACTGCGACTCTTCCTCCTCACCTTTTCACTCCGCTTCTTTCGCTCCCTGAGGACAGAGATGGAAATGAATTACAGAAACCTATTCACAACACAGCTTTAGACAAAATCAGGCAAACAGCTGTGTAAGTAAGAAATATCAAATACACCACAACAGCATATGTTAAAAAATATAACTGTAAATATCAATGACCTGATACACCAGACCCACTCATAAAGGATTACTTTATCTGATATACTTAGATACAATAAACAATTAAAATGAGTAACTTAACAGTTTAAGGAGCCCTACCCTGCTCTAGTCTTTTGAGAGTGATCACTTGAAAGCACACAAAATTGTCACAAGTCCCCATGAAGGACACAGTCTCAATAAAACTAACTAAAACAGCTTCTCACATTTGGGTAACTGATGTTTGGGTACCACTCTGCCAGGAGAGATCTGTTCACCTTAATAATGAGCTGATTTAGGTGTGTGAGCATGGAGAAAGAAGACAGAATGAAAGCCACTTCTTGGTTTACTGAAGATTTATCTAAACCTACCCAACTCAGTTATTAAAGTCAGGCATCAGAGAGTACCTAAACTGGCATGAAGGAGAATATGTAGCATGTACTTTGTCTTGATATTTTTCCATGAGAAGGCTAGTTATATGGAAACATGACTGTACTTTCTTTAGAAGTGCTTATATACACGTAGACTGACTGTTTCTGGAATCACAGGCTAACCTGCTTTTGCTGCGACTCCTGCTCCGGTGTCTGTGTTTGCTCCTGGAGCTGGAACGAGACTTGGCTCTTCTCCTCCTCTCTCGACTCTTTGATCTCTTCTCCCGACTGTGCGAGCGAGAACGGTATTTCTCCCGACTTCGGCTGCGGTGGCGTCTAGAGCAAGACCAGCAGGTTTTCACAATGTTAGTAATCTCTTATCGACTACATCACAATCTACATTTTACATCCACTGTGGGGGAAAAAGACACCTGCCTTAAAAAGCAATGACGCACTCCTTTCCTTTCCTCTGTCCCATATTCAACAGACAAGCAACCCTGCTGCTACACTTCTGTACTACTAACAAGCACACTATTAAGCACACTCTAGAGCTTGCACACTGATGAGACTGTTTGATAAATTTGATACAAAACGCACACACACATGCACGCACACACTAAACATTTCCTCCTCATTATCTCACCGTTCACGTGACCGTGACCTGGAGTAACTCCTTCCTCTGGATGACCTCCTCTCCTTGCGCCGATGTTTCTCCTCCCCATTGTGCTCGGAGAGTCTCTCTCTCCCCCTGTCTGCCTGCTCCCACTCAGCCTGCTCGTCTGACCGGCCCACTGCTGGCTTCTCCGAGTCCCTCTTCCTTGCCTGTTTTAAGAATAATTGGTCTCTTTCAGGAAAATAGTGCAACAAAGAGAGTTAGTATGTTGATTGCCAAATCATGTTGACAAGACACACTTCCTAGAGTCCTGACACTCCCCTGAGAACCTCAACTTGGTCACAGTTTGGCCTCTCAATTTAGACACTGGGTCTCAATGCTAACACATTCATCCAGTGCTTAGTTCTCTTGAGGGAGTAAAAGGTACATTAAAAGACAAAGAAGAATGAATAGAAAAGCACCTTGGTAAACAAAACCTGGTTTAAATATAAAAAGGATAGTCTTCATTGTGGGTGAAACACTCATAATACCCATAAGAATGCAATTTGGCAGTTAAGTCCTGTAGGGTCAATCACATGCTGTAACAGATCATGTAAAGAGGATGGGCTACCTGACTGCTGTGGACAAACAGGAAGTCTAACGTATTCTTCCTCTGGACAAAGCAGTGGCATCATTCATTCTAAATAAAACACTGATTCATTTAGTAATAAACCCCTCATTTAATTATGATTCATATGTTAACCCATTTAAATGACCACCCTGTTGTGAATGCAACCACGCATACGCACACCCAACTCGTCCCAGTCTATGCGAGTGCTTGCTTCCTAACTTGGAAACAAAAGTCTGACCTGATTTTTTTTTTAAGTCATGAGAAATCATGGAGGTTACTGGAAAAACAAACAAACTAAAAAAAACAAACAAAAAAACAAAGAATAAACAAAAACAAAAAGCAGGTGTGTTCTTTTCTTATTAGGCAGGTATGAGTTTGAATGGCTGATAGTTACCTGTTCAGGTAGTAGGCATATAATTTTGCTATCTGTCAGCAGGGTCTTCAGTTCAGAGTGTCTCTTCGTGCATTAGCACGCTGAGTATAATTTATTATAGAGATGTTATCATGTGATCTAAACAAAGAACTCAAAGAAAAAAAAGCCCAAAACACGCTCCCACACAAGCATTCCTCATCCCCTGAAGTCTACATTACAACTCAGGGGTAGTCTGTACAAATCTTAAGACATGTCATTAAATACTTACATTAAGTATTTAATAAAACCATGTCCATTCATCACAACCACCCATTTATCAGACTGACACTTCTTTATTTACTGTTAGGCCTCATACTTACCATGGGCTACAACTATAAATGTCAGCTGTCTAACTATTCTCATGAAGTTGCTTGTTCAGTTTAGCACTACATGATCGCAAAGAACTAAAATTAGTTACCTCTTTGCTTCTGCTCCGACTTCGTCTGTGCCTCTTGTCACCTGTTCATTGAGGAAATGAGCCAATCGTGTCAGTGGACCCAGAGGGGTAAACATAAGAAGTACCATGTGTTTTCAGAGCTTAAGTTCAATATGTTCAGTTTATAAATAGGAATTCTAAGGTAGGAAGTTTCTATGCCAAATAACATGAATTAGCATATAAAGCCTTACAAAAAAAAACAAGAATTATACTAACACCGTTTCAAATATTATTGATGTTCAACTTTTAGTCCTGCTGTCCACTTCAAAACTTCGCCATGTAACGCAGAGAAACTCAGCAAAAATGTATAAAGTCTTAAAAACCTCTCTTAAGGCTACTACAAAACTTGGGTGAAAAACTGCGCCAAAAACCATTCACAGCTGTCAGGATAGAGCGTATTTTTTCAAGTCTCACACATCGGCCTACAACCCTACTTGCATATCAATCAGTATCGGAATTCAAGCAAATTATCTTAAACATTTTTACTTTAAAAGACCTACTGGACTTGCGCTTTCGGTCCCTTGAACGTGACCTGGATCGCGAATGGTGTTTGGAGCTCCTTGGTGATTTGGACGTTTCGACGCTGTGCCTTCTTCGGTCGGTGCTAGAGGGAGACCTTCTTTGGAGCTCGTACAAGTCGGCGTCATTTGCCTGATTTGGAGCAAAACAATACCAGTATATCAAACATATTCGCCGTGAGACTAGCCACACAATCACAATAACTGTTTGACACAGCACCAATTACGTTGAAAACACCCTCTAATCGGTTAAACCAGACATCAAAATGTCAGCTATCTGGATCCCTTTGGTAGTACGAGATCTAACCCACAGAGCCAATGAAATTACGTGAGATCAATTTAGCCCCAACCTATATTAGCTTTATACATACCAAAGGTAGATTACATGATTACTGAATTCTAAATCAGAGCAGGACACAAACGTAAACGGTTGATTGATTCAGTCTTTAGAAATCAACGTAGCTGACAGAGGTCTTCAAATACAGTCATTTGACAGCAAAGTTCAGAAGGTTATCTCCCTTACTTAATGAATTAACTACACGAGCCCTTAACCCAAACAGGTTTGTTTGATTTAGCTTGCTGCCGCTAGCATGGACGTAGCATTTAAGAACAACTCGAATTACCATTCTGTTTCATAAGTATGCGATTTTCCCCTATACTTAAACACATAAATGTGTTACTTGCATGCAAATGCTCAAAACTGTAAAACAGACATAAAACGATTATTTAATTGTTACTCAGTCAGCCACATGTGCTAGCGTTTGTGTAGCGCTAGCAGGCTAGCTAGCTATAAAGTCGACTGAAAAGAAGGGACGCCATGTTTGAGGAGTCCGGTTGTAAAGTGCAGATCTCTCTGATTGTTTCGTCTGACACCACATAATGTTATGATAAGTACTATAATATGTGTAATTTAAACGTATACGTTACCGCCATGTTGACTTCTTTAAAGACAACCTCAAGTTAAAACTAAACGTCGAATTCTCCACTCAAATTGTGCTCGTAGCCCGTTCGTCGGCTAACAGATTCCTCCACTACTCCTTCCTCTTCTCTCGCGGAATAATGGTGCGTCGCTACCTGACAACAAATGAACACCGCCACCTACAGAGTAAGGAGTGCAACGAGGTAATGTGGGAGTGTTGGCCAGTTTCCTGCAACATTATGCACAACGTTGTACTTGCTGTGAGGTCTGATTGTGCCTGATAACGATTCGAGGGTCTTTACCTGGAAAAAGTATTGCAAAATGAAATTGCAACTATCAGAACAGTATAATGTAACTATCAGCTACAAATAACAAACTGAAGCATATGATCATTTTCAGCTGATTAAGTTCCTTGGGAGTATCTAGACTAAGGACAATATTCTTAACACATGAAAAAATTGTTGTTAAGGCAGCTGTTTAAATATATAAATAATAGGTGTGGTATTTGTTCAGCCCTCTGACTTCTGTTTTTCAGGAGGCATATGCTAGTTAGGAGGAGGGATCCTTGCAGCATTTCTTCTGGAAGTTCAGAAGAGGCAATACATACACCATCCTGTCTCTGCCCCTCAGCCTTGACCAGACACGCCAACTAGGATTAAGTTGAGAATTTACTAGTAAAGAACTTGTTGGTGTAATCCATTAGGTAAATGTGCGACGAATATTTTGCTTACAATCTTATTTTGCAACATATATCATTTTTCACGAGGTTCATTTCTTTTGACGTTTTCTGTTTTTTGAGTGATGTCACTAAAATGAATTGCTGTCATACTATTAGCTGTAGCTGTTAAGTCCTGCCTTCATTGGCAAAGCAGGCGAACACCCTACTCTGTTCTGAGGGAAACGGTCAGCTCATGACACGGAGAAGAGAAATTTGACAGATTACAGATACTCTGGAGTTTGGAATTATTCAGTAGCAACACTGACGTTGATATTTTCTTGGTGACTTGCTTTAACTTCATTTTGGGTTGAGTTAACATACTGATGTGTGAGTGTGCGCCCAACATGTCAGCTATCTACTGATAACTAATACTGAACTTGTGTTTGAGCATTCTGATCGTGATATAATATTCCATTTGTTCTGTTACATTATATTTGTTTTGATGGGATAATACTGTAATAACTTTAATTAATTATCAATTTAACTTGCTTATTTAATTTACTTTCTAACCACGTTTTTCGACAACATTATCTAAAATAACCTTTTCATCTAAAAAAAATTGTCCCCTCCTTCTTACATTGAGCCTAGGTGTTACTGCTTGTTCATGCGTTTATTTTCAGCAGGCTAGACTATTATAGAGAATTATTGACTATCTGTAGTACATTTGATGCTATGTAGTTAAAAACATCTTTAAAGAAGCTTGTAGGCAGCAGGTAGTAGGCCTAAAGTTTTGAACAATTTCTGTCAAAGTTGCATAATCTAGGGAGTGGGAATGTGCCAAATTAACTAGAGTAGTCTTATGTGGAGGCACAGGTGCCCATTTTGCCGAAGATGGAGTTACAGACTGTTTGTTTTATCCTCAGAATTTTATCTGTGGAAAAAAAAGCCACAAACTCAATGACTTGGTGGATAGCAGTTCAAGAGGGACTGATGCTGAGGAGTTTGTCAGTCTGTTAACGACAGGGAATAAGACTGCCTTTCACCTGTGTTTAGAGCGAGGGTCAGGAATTTACCAGTGCTGGCAACTAGGGCTGGGTATCCTTTAAATGTTTCAGTATCGGTTCCGATACCGGTACGTGGAATTGGGTGCTGGTACCAAAAATGACACTTTTTTCGGTACCTCATTATGCTCGTTGTTGTTGTAAGCATTTTTTTTTTCTACAGTAACCAAAATTTTCATTTCATTTGACAAAATAAACCAACACTTCTCAATTTCCACAGTGCAGAGCATTTATTGTTCTCTTACTGAACAACTGTGTGAACAGCTTTTATAAATAATGGAATGTGAAATGTACAGAATTATTTTGCTGTAACTAAAATTGGTATATAAAAAAAGATTTCTGGGATTAAAGTTAGATACAGCACTTTCACAAGAACATTAACACTTTGAAGTAACCACTGGGTGGGAATGTAGATGTACTAGTAGACAAAGAAAAAAGGAAACTCAACAGTTTTTCTTTTTTTAGAAAGAAGAGCATATCAACTTTTTCAGGTAAGATGCATGACCACTCTTGGCTTATAGTGCCCCCCACTGTTGAAAACACACACTCTGCAGGTGCGGAAGAGGCCTGGACACAGAGGTACCTTGTGGCAAGGTTTGACAGTACTGGCATCATGTTCCTCTTCTTCCACCACCACACAACTGGATCCACAGATGTCAGTACAGCAGGGAGGCTTCTGTATGCTTGTAGCTCTCTCTGGGCCTCCTCAGTGGGGGTGGGGGCACTGCTGCTTTTGTCCTCCCTGGTGTTTGCCAGGGCCTGGTCTTCACCTGCGAACAGCTCCCCTAGTGCAGAAAGTTTTGCGGTGTGACCTGAAAATACAAAAGGCCTCTTTATTTGTCAAAAAGTATTTTGCTAATGAAGAAAGTATATATTGCAGGTCTATTTCTTATGCTGACCCCACACTAGAGGATAATTGGGCTGATTTTGGGTCCAATTCACCCCTCCTGACAATCACGGGGGTGTTCCAGACTCAAGGCTAGTCGGAACCGATTAACTGCCTAAATGGTCCTGTGTGAGGGGTTTATAGACATAATCTTTATGTTACTGACTTGGTCGGAGTCTCCCCGAAACATGTTTGATATTTACAATTTGAAATCCTGTAATGTGAAAGGAACATCGATGGAAATTTGAGCAGAAACCCACAACAGCTGAACAGGAAGCATCACCAAGCCTTTGTACAAGCCCAGAGAACAGGAATATTAATATGGAACGGCATCTCCATTTAGAAATTCTCAACGTCAGAAAATTTATAAAAATGACTAGATTTCTAAAGATCACAGGTTTCACTCCCCCCCCCCCCGCCACCTGTGTACAAATAACATTAACATTAGCATGTAAATCTCCTATTTTGTTTTTAAGGTGTAAAACAATAGCGCACACAAGTGCAACAAGCTGACGACAACAGTCCACATCCATGTTCATTTTGCTCTGAACTCATGTTTGTTTCTGTGAGATCTCGAGTCCCTGGAATCACCACTCTGAAATCATTTAATATAAATACCAAATGTATGGTCTTGAATCTTGACCGAATCATCTGGTGTGCACGTTCTTATAATTAAAATATTAAAACTTTCAAGTTCCAAGTTTATTTAGCGCCCAATATCACTGTTTAAAGTCTCAAAGGGCTTTACATGCCCACAACAAACAAAACAGGACAGCACTCCCAAGAAACCCAGCAAAAATGGAAGAATTTTGAGAAGGACCACAGAGAGAGGAGACTCCTTCTTGGCCAGTCGGGTGTGCAATAGGTATTGATCCAGTGGGCAATTACAAGTAATACAATTATTATGCAAAAGAAATAAACCAGCAAAAAGACCAAATAATGACCACAAAAGCAGGATGAGTGGGGTGGCGATGAGGAGGAGGCTGACAGGGAGGTATGAAGAGGACAGAGGGGAGCGGGGCACACTTGGGAGGAAGACGGCAACACTCACACAAGTCACTGATACTCAAGCATATGAGACACACACACTCAGAAGATGAGGAAGGAAAAGGAGAACATTATACGACTGTCAAGAAACATTAACAATAACTAGGCTTATAGTGTGTGTGGGTTAAATTCTCAGCCTGGCCCAAATGGGACTGAGTCCCAACACCACACGATGCCTGTTCTGAGACAAAACAATAGGATTCTAACATTGAGTCAGATGCAGTGTAAGTTTATTGTATAGTTCAAAAGGCATACAACAAACTGAGTCCTTATCTCACATGCAGCCCCCTAAAGGGCCTCACAGGCCTCCTCTTTTTGAACAAAGAGAACTTGACATTTCTTACAATACAAAGGATTGTATAGTTATAACTGTTAATATAAATGATTACATTGATTCACCCCTATAATAATGAATACATTATTGTTACATTGTTTATCATGGTTGCTACAATGGTTATCTTAAAGGAGAGTAATATTTCTCCAACGTGTGCAAATAAAATGCCTACCATAGCAACATATTTACTTTACCATACAGATACAAAAAGTAACAATTTGTTGTGTAGCGCGGTATTTATTTGAAGACAGAGGCGTAGTGTAGCATGTATGATGTAAATAATCCTGTTAACATAAAGATTGTAAAATTAAGATTCCGTGACACCATAAACATAGCAAACAAACAAAAAGACCCAATAATAAACTAGAATGATACATAGGTTAAATAAATAAATAAATAAATGAGTACACAAATGCATACATTTTGTAAACACCACAACAGAACACGGACATAAACTTTTTAAGATTTCTACAATAAAGCAAGTTAAAGTGTATACAGCAAGAAATTTAGCTTTTCAGAATGTCAGCAACAAATCTACCCCATCACATATCAAAATTAGTGCAAATAAATGAACAAAATATTGAAGTTAAGAAACAGCCCCGAATACGACAGCCATCTTCGGCACGTTACCATGGGAACTCCACAAAAAATCAGTTAAATCTGTAGTTATGTCTGTGGTCTCCCACGTTTTTAAAATTGGTTAAGATTTGAAAATCCGCTAGTGTGCACCAGGCATTACACATGCGGTGCCTGCACTGTCTTTAGAAGACCAATCATCCTCATCATCACCACTAGTGTCCTCCTTCCCTTCCTTCTCTTCCTGAGCCATGTCTGCTTGTCCCTTACACATGGGAAAAAATGGTACAATAGTCCAAATAGTACATGATACATTAATACAACAAATATATACAATACAGAAATTTAATGATCGTGAAGCAACTTGTTTAGGGCAGCTTGTTTCTCCAAGCGGATCCAAACAGCCTCATCCTGGACTTTGGTTTTGAAACAGGGGTCTATGGCAGTAGGTTCCTCCAGGAACAGTCGGAGTGCATATTCTTACAAAGAAAAGATTTAAACATTTTAAAGTTTGAAGATGTTTTTTGAATTTGACTAGTTTTATTGCAGCACAAACACAGGCTTATCAATATAGCATACTACATACTCCATAACGTGTGGAGAGGTCATCCCAAACCCTCTCCTTTATGGCTTTCGCAAAGGCAGAGTCATTGTCTTTCACCTTGAAATGCTCCTACACTTCAGAGAGGATGGGGAGGATCTGCCCTGCAGTGGTGCTCTTTTCTACTGATACACAGAGGGTGGATGTGTAAAGAATCTTCATTGTGGCAATGAAGTCCTCACACTTTCTGTAGTCCTCATCTGAAACTCTTTCCAATCTGAGAAGTACAACATTCAAGTTTCAAGTTTATTTAGAGCCCAATAGCACTGTTTACAGTCTCAAAGGGCTTTACAGGCCACAACAGTCAAATCAAAACAGGATGGCACCCCCGACTTAATCCTCATGACGGGCAAGAAAAAACTCCCCAAAAACCCAAATGGGAAATGGGAAAATGGGAGAAATCTTGAGAAGGACCACAGAGAGAGGAGACCCCTCCTTGGCCAGACAGGTGTGCAATAGGTGCCGACCCAGTGGGCAGCTACAATTGCAAGTAAATTGGAGCATGAACAAAGGGGATGGCGATGCTGACAGGAGGCTGACAGGGGGATGAAAGATGATAACACCATGATGGATCGGTCCACAGGGCAGGAGGAGTCAGGATCACTGGTATCTCAGGAGTAGCATGTGTGGCGAGTAGCATGTGTGGCTCGACAGAGAGAGAGAGAGAGAAAGAAAGAGAGAGAGAGAGAGAGACATTGTTAGATGTTAATTTCCACATAGGCCTAATGGTTAAGGGAAAATATATATTGTGCACCGAGTGCAGGCAGAGACTCCAGCAAGACTAGCTATTACAGCATAGTTAAAAGGGAGAGCTAGAAGGTAATACGGACATGATGGCACTCTGGGACACAAGGCGGCCACCCACTCCACCGTCAACAAACCTGAGTGAACATGTTAGAGTGCTTTGTCCATTAAAATCAGTCTAATATTAGAAGTAATAGGCCTAGATTTCATTTTCATGAATGATTGTGCCTTATTCTCAAGTCAATAATCAATACCTGTCCCTTTCCATCAACTTCTTAAGTCGTTGGTCCATCAGCGCTGCCTGGATGGCAGGGCACTGTTTGAGAAATTTCTCTACCATTAGGTAGAGAGTATTCCATCTGGTTCTCACATCAAGGATCACCGCATGTTCAGGAAGGCCTTGAAAAAACAACACATACATGGGACTTCTTACAACAGGATTGATGCCAGTAAAAGTGGTAAGAATATGAACATGGATTTTTTACTAGAGTCACCTTCAAGGAGCCTTTGCTTTTACTTTGAGCACAGGCTTGGCGAGACTAGCCTTCCTCAAACACACCACAAAAGCCTGGATCCTAGCTGTCCACCTGGTGATGGAGGTCACTGCATTAAGCTTTTGCGTTGCAATGTTAATTGTGTGGCCAAAACATCCTATTCTATTTTGAGAATGAGCTCTGTGAGGTTGTGTGAGACACAAGGCTGTGATGTTAAAGACAGATCTGTAACCTCAGTCTGGAAGTCACTCTTAGCAAAAAAACGAAGTGCATTTGTGATCTGTACGACCACTGGCAGAGCCCCATGCCTCCTTGTAGGCCTCTCCAGAGCTGGACGTAGCACGTCAATCAAGTTCAAAATAGATCGCCTTGGCATTCAATATATACCCATTAATACATGGTCCAGGAAATTCAAAGCATCATCATATAGTTTGAGTAGTTCAATCATAATACTTCTATGTTCATGTTCCTCATCTTCATTGCCATATACACCTAACAAGAGTGCCGCTGCCATTTTTGTCAGTTATTTTGAATTTACAACAGGTTCTATGCCATCCTAACTTAGCTTGGGAAATCCGGTTTTGTAATAGTTAAACTCCTAACGTTTTCCTACAGTTAGGAAACATGTTTCTGCAATACCAGAAATCCCAAATGTCATCCTAAACTGAGGTAAGATAAGATTTCAGACTTAGGAAGTTTCTGTAATGAGGCCCCAGAACTCAAAGTTATGGACAGAGCGTAACTGCTTCCCTCTGTTGCCGAAGTTGAAGAAACCATGGCGTCCAGTGTACCACACTGCGTCAATTTTCTGTTGACCCTAAAGGGGATATTCCTGACTTTTTTAAAGGGGTTTTACAGTCATATTTTCAATCCATTCATAACAGTAATGCCTAAGGTAGGTAGCTAATGCTAGCTTGCAATGATTTATGAATCCGTGTGGCCTGAACTAGCTAATGTCAGAGAAAATGTGGGTTATGAAAAAAAATGACTTCATTTGTAGGGAGTGAATAACGTGTCATTTTTTTGTAATAGCTTTATATGCAGCTCTCAGGAACAATAATATAGGGATGTCCCGATCAAGTTTTTTGCCCCCGATCCGAGTCATTTAATATTGAGTATCTGCCGATACCCAGTCCCGATCCGATACTTGTATTTTCCTAGGTAATACAGTTGCACAGTGCACATTTCAAGTACATTAAAGTTATTAAAACCAATTCAATGTATAGTCTTATATGCATTAGCAAATGCATTAAGAAATAAATTGCCTGCAGCCAAGCTATTACTTGATTTTTTTAAATTACTTTTTCTATTTTACAAAATAACAATATAAACCTTCCTGTAAAGCCGAGGTAGAGCAGTGTCTGAAATGTAGTGTCGAGAGGGTAAGGCGCACTGTGGGAGTTATACCAGAAAGTAAACGTAAGTTGTACAAAAGGCTGTAAACTGTTTGGTTTCATTTTGCGTTTGTTTATTGACGTGGGTTTAGACGGGAGATACAGTTTCAGTTTGTGACAGCCTTATGCATAACGAAGTTCAATTTATACCTTAAATCTATAAATGGGGCGGCGCTCGAGTTAAGTGCAGCGCCTACGTCATAATTAATGGACCCCCTTTCGTTTGAAGAAAGTGCGACATTTTACACTGGTGTGCCACGTTCCTGTTTATATGGTTATTTACGGATTGTTACGATTTCACTTTATCAGCTGTGCGTTAATGCAAAAGAACCACACACATACAACGTTTAATACAGCTGTTCAACCTTATTTTGGCGTCCTTGTGAAGTCCTTACCTGTGCCCTAAAAGTTGCATCCTGGCCTTAAGTGGTGTTCTGGCCGACACCCCAGGTTGAGGGCGGTGACAAATACGACCAGCGCCTCATAGCCTCAGTAATAATACAGCTCTCACTTACATAAGTGTTCGATTTTATTTTTACAATAATTCAAGTGGTTAAGTTGTGTAACTGTCAGTTACATCGATAGTTTTTCTGAAAGCCTCTTCTTTGTATGCTATCGTTATCAATCCTTTGCGTTAGTTACTGTATTGCTCTCTGTGGTCGTTAGTTTAGGCTAACTCGCATACATCACATAGCCTACAGCTAAGGTGTTAGGTGTTTGGTGTTTCAGTTTTTAGATGACACCGTGGTTGTTATTAGTGGCCTTGGGGATTAATGTCGTTGAAGTATGCTGACATAAAAATGTTCAAATTTAAAAGTTAAGAAAATCAGCTCACCCCAATTTGCCGGATTGGAACCCACCTCTGTATTTGCTACCACATGGGCTGGTCATCCAAAGGGATTAATCCAAATACCCCCTCGATAATCTTTTTGGCCTTGTCGCTCTCTCTCCTTTTAAAAGTATGACCTCCAGTGTGTATTGCTTCGGAGCAACATTTGCCTGTGTTACCTGAGTGAACTCACTGTATTCCGCTGAGTGTTTATTCTTTAGGTGCCGTATCAAAGTGGTAGAAGCCTACTGAACGCATCTTTGTGTTACTACCGCGTCGGGTAATGGTCGCGTTGCAAACATTACAAGTGGCTGTGTTGGACTGCTTTCGTTTCCCCAATTTAAAACATATCGGCACTGCAGACGTTTTAGCCGCGTCCTGTCACAAATTATGGTCTCTGTGTACGACACCTGTGTGACTGCCGTAAAACAAAGGATCGCGCTCAGAGTCGTTCTCAGTAAAGCCTGTACCGATCAGTTAAAAAATGCATTGATCGGACCCGATACCGATCTTTGAGGTCGGATCGGGACATCCCTAAAATAATAATATATATAGCTTTATAACAAATCCTACTGAAATCAAGCTAGCAAGCGCAATTATAAGTGACAATAGTCACACTAATTGTTCTGCAATATTCTGCTTTTAGGCATTGACAAACATTTGCAGCTCTATTTTTGTCTTGAGACTTTTACCTGAGAACCCATTACAGTGAGGAAACTAGCTACATATCTAGGTATCAGAATGTCAGTAACCTTGGTGTAGTTGTCTACTCATTCATTCAGAAAGTTAAAACTTTCTGGCCAGGAACTCCCTTGTCAAGGGAACTGTTTATGATAGCCTTCGCTACAAGACCGTTTGCGCTCATTATCACTGACTGGCTAGTGCTGGTTCGATCCGTATATATCTCACTGTTCATACGCAGTTCAGTAACCATTAAAGTTCAAGCTGCTTCTTGTAGGCTATTCATCAGTTATACATAGGGTTGCCACCCGTCCCTTATA
This sequence comes from Chanos chanos, assembly GCF_902362185.1. Classification (NCBI taxonomy): domain Eukaryota; kingdom Metazoa; phylum Chordata; class Actinopteri; order Gonorynchiformes; family Chanidae; genus Chanos; species Chanos chanos. Next base: position 46,287,323 of record NC_044495.1, read on the forward strand.
ATACGGGATCGTCCTGTACTGGAAAATAAAATGCTGTGTCCCGTATTGAATCAATAAGGGACGCGATTTGTCCCGTATTTCCGTACACGTCGTTTCATATATACTGAGAAGAGCTGAGAATAACATGACATCAAGTAAAATAAAAGCAGTTTAAAAGCAGCGGAGTGGTTTAATTTCAATGGTGAGCTAGACCAACAAGCTGTGTTTGATTGCTTGTCAGCTTAATCGTTTCCGCTAACTCAGTGTTTGCCTTGTAGCTTAATTAAAAATAGCACCCTCAGCTGCTGTATTTTTCTTTTCCTTATTATTTCAATGATGTCTCAAGTCCCCCGGTGAAACGTAAGAGGCTGTCGAGATATCGGGCTGAATGATCAGTTATATGTTATCTAATGTGCACTCAACATTTCTGTCATTCAAATTCAGTAAAACTCATTAATTGTGTATAGTAGTTTGTCGATTTCTTTTGCTGCAGTAATGTTTTTTTTTCTCCTTTTGCAGGTATTTAAAAGGTCTTAAAAGTACTTGTACTTAAAACTGTGCAGCTATCACGGTTAGCCGTAAACAACAGCTTAGCGTGATGTTGCCGGCTTACGTTACTTCTTAAGCGTTCCTACTGGCTGTGCGAATGCAAACAGAAAAAAGCCCGAACGTATGTAGTTTTAGGGGAAGCTCCTGTCAAATGAGACCCTAGAACTTCGTAATTACAGAGCGGGAACCTAAAACCATGAAGTGGACTTACGCTTCAGGCAATCTAAAAAGAAAGCGCAGGAAAGAGGAGGAGGAAAAGAAAAAACAAAACGGTGGTAAGTCAGAATCTGTTACGTTGAATACATTAGTTATGCCGAGGGTTTAGTTAGTCCCATCAGAAAAATGGGTTGGTTGTCAGTAAATTCTAACAACAGCTAGGTAGTCAGTAGACTAGTGTAACCTGCGCTGTTCTGCACTCTCACTGTCCTATACCCACTTTACCTTCGTCAACGCATACGACTCAGTTGCAGGATGGAATAATTTATTAAGCTGCACAAAAAAGGTCAGCAAAGACAGGCATCTGAGAAAGCATGAACAATTTTGGTCCGCCGCAGCAACTGTATAACTTCCTGCTGCCTGCTGGTTACACACTAGTACAATTCTGTTTTTAAAAATGACTATAATTACAATGATTAAATTTACAATAAAAATTACTATATTATTAAATTATTAAATGTACAATTACAATTACTATATTGTTGCAATTGCTATTAGTATAAGTGCTATAAAAATATGAAGTGTCAATAGAATAACCAAAATAACCTAATATACATATTCTTATATTGTGATCGTATAGTGAGATTTAATTTATATCTAGACAAGTCAAATATTAAGTACAAGGTGATACAAATACAATATACAGCATATCAATTACAACTCCATCAATTTGCAATGACGCTAACGTACAACAATTTTCATTCAAAGATAAACACTACACTCTAACGGTCATAAAAAGGTACTGCATTAAACGGCACCGTAATGCCGTTATAGTGAGTAGTCATTACACAACGTATAAAAGTTAAAACATACATGAAACATACAATAAATAACAACACTGGTTACCTGCACAAAAAGGGTCAGCAAAGACAAGCATTTGAGAAAGCATGAACAATTTTGGTCCGCCTAAATGAAATATATTTACATCAAATTAACATTGAAATGAAGGTCAATCAAGGAGCCTCAATGTTAACTGACAAAAGTAATTAAAAGTTACAATTGATCTTAAGTTGTTGCCAAAATTTCTGATTTCTGGTGTAGTTTTTAAATGTTATTTATATAGAATTATATACAGAACATGTTATAAATTAATTAAAATAAGATTTTGATAACTTTTATTGCGGACCCGCTACTTACCCTACCTCCCGCAGCAACAGTATAACTTCCCGCTGCGGGCTACTCACAATGCATCTAATTATAGCGTAGATGGAATACAAAATAAAAGTCGCTGAGCCCATTTATGCAGGGTTTAACATTCGATATCCGAGCTGATTAAACCCGTTACGCTAGCTTATTCTGTCTAAATTGTTAACATAAATAGCAGATACTATTTCTCTTTGAATTTTCTTGTACAAGTCTTACAGTGAACAAAACGTTAGCATAAGCTAGGATGTTGCCAATGACTGTGGGTTAAGGATTTCATACAGATTTTAAAATTATTGGTGGTTGCGAACTGTGCTGGCATTGTTCGCTCTAAACCAATAGAAAATAAAATAAATAAATAAATAAAAGCTAGCTGACCAAATACAACTATGCTCTTTTCTTTTTCTCTCAAGGTGCTTTGCTTAAATTTCTTCCTCCACCTCATAAAGATGCCTCCACAGATGAAGGTAGGATGAATTTATTCCAATATGCTGTTGACAGTGACTTGCTCTCCAAAATATCTCATTAGATTATTTGGTATAAGATGGCCACACACATATTTTTCTTTGATTCACTACTTATTTGTATAGTTCTTAGTTGTATACTCATTTATATAAGTATTTTTTCCCAGCAGCTCCATCAACTTCAACTCGTGCTCATGAGGAGGAAAATGAGGAAGACATGGCATCACTACATCTAGTAGTAACATTAGCAGCATGGTCTCAACAACATCCCAAATTGAGGCCACACCACTCCTTGTCAGTGGCATCACCACCACAACACAAGGTGCTCCAAGCTCTCTATTTACATCAGGTAATTACCCTGCACTATGGCCAAGTGACCTAAATGATACTGTTAGACATTGTTAGAAAAGGAGCAGTCCAAATCACAGACATCGCCCCCCCCCCCCCCCCCCCCCCCCCAGGGCATTCACTAAAGAGAATTACAGAATAACAGTGAAAAATGGTGAGAAGATCCAACGATCATGGCTAGCATGTTCCATGAGCACAGGTGCAGTATTCTGCAATACCAACCACCAGAGATGCTGGAAACATTGTTTGCACTCCAAACATTTGCAATGGAGAAGGGGGACTCAGAGACCATATCCAGTGCCAAAAGCTTTTCTGTTCTGCACCATGATCTGGTACAATGTTTTGTACCACATCAACCATGTGAGCAAGCTGCTGTAAAGTCCAGATGTTTCCCTGGAAACATTTAGAGGAGAAACAGAGGGAGTAAGACAGTACCTTGAAAACTTAAGTGAAAGTGGGCTTGCTTCCTGTCAATCTGATGCAAGAGACATTGCAGAAGATGTGGACATGAAAATGAAGCTTCAGGAGAAAAGACAGTGAAAAACGGAAAGACAGTATGAAGGTACTGAGGAAACTCTGTCCACTCCAGATGAGACCTTCAGCAGAGAGTTCTTTCTCCCATTAGTGGAAACAGCCTTCAGAAGCCTGAGTGACAGATTCTCAAAAATGGAAGATGTTTATGTCCTCTATTGTTTTTTGTTTTCAAGGGATAACATGAGACAGCTGATGAAGAGTGGAAAGCTTCATGGAAGGTGCAAGAACTTGGAGCAGACACTGCATGACATTGAAGCAGATGATTTAGCACTGGAGATCAATTCTACAGTCCATACTTTTCCTGACCATGCCTCCACCTGCCTAAATGACATGCTAAATTACATATAGAGAGAGAAGCTTCTGGATCTGTACAGTAATTTAAGCATTGCACTGCGTCTCCTCCTGACTCTTCCTGTCACTGTTGCCTCTGGTGAGAGGAGCTTTTCAGCTTTAAAGCTAATAAAAACATACTTCAGGTCAGCCATGTGCCAAGAGAGGCTCAGGGGACTGCCACTTATGTCAATCGAATGTGATGTTCGAAGGTCTTTGGACATGGAAAACACTGTGGTTGCATTTGCTGAAACCAAGGCCTGCAAGCAGCAGTTCTAAAAAGATTTGCAGTACAGTTTTGTAAGCAGATGGGCAATTAAGACTAAACACATCTAAAACTAAAGACTAATGACTAAAGACTAATGACTTTTTGTTTTCCTTTCTTTGTCATCTACAATCTTTTCCTTTTACTTGCTTGTACATGCTTGAGGTTTGGAATTACACTTGACACAGTGACCTTAAGGAATGCGTTCTTCTTGTAAGACACATATGTTGTTTTTTGTGTTATTTATATGTATGCACAGTACGCACTTTGTTTATCCTTTCAGAAATAAATGGTTTGATTGACAACTACAATTTTTTTTTGCTGAGACGAGGAGGATCACATACTTCCTGGTGGATGCCTGCTTAGACTGAGAGCCCCTGGCACCAGCATGTAATTTATTTGTTTTACTTTGCTTAACCTGTGGGTTGCCTGGTGGCAGTAACGTTATCGCTGACATACATACACCCATGTCAATCACAAAAAACACCAAAAACAGTAGCGAGAAAGACAGTAACAAAGATGGTGCCTCTAGCTCTGGGGACACACTTGCCACCGAAATTGCGAACATGCACATGCTACTGAAGTGGATGGATGCAAACCAGAGAACATCACTGATGGAAATCAAACAGTCAACTTCAGCAACTGAGGGGAAACTGGCAGTCATTTTGGAACATCTGGACAACACCAAGCCCTGGCTCTCTTTCCTTGAAAACGCGGCTGAGGCTGCCATGGCCGATCCCCCGGTCCCTGTGTCGCAAATGCGCAAATGGGTTCATGACTTAGGCCAGAGGGAGAAGAAACAACCTGTGATTTCGAGGTTTTCCTGAAGGCTGCGAAGACAGGAATGCTGCTCAGTTTCTAGAGAAACTAATACCAGAACTTTTGGAAATTGACTTCCCGAGAGGGCTCATCATTGAACGGGCACATTGCACGCTGACCCTGCGTCAAGACGGCTGCCCAGTGAGAGCTATCATTGCAAAGTTCCTGTGTTTTCGAGACGTGTCTCTGATTCAACGCTCAGCGAGAGAGAAGTGGGATATCACCTGGAAGGGCCATAAGACTATACCAGAACATACCAATTTTCCTGGCTGTTCCAGAGTGGTGGAGATGCAGTGCCAAAAGTTTAGGGAATGCAAGAGAAGGCTCCGTGAGCGAGGCGTGAAATTCGCTCTTGTATACCCGGCCACTCTCAAAATCTTGTCATGTAGTGGATTGGAGAGGCAGTTTGACAACCTGAAAAAGGCTCTAATCAGTTTGACTATTTGATGAACAATAACGATTAGGCAAAACAAACAGTAATGATTGAGCAAAACCTCAACGTTAGCTGCTAAAATGAAGGCTATTACAAAACATCTCTAACATCTGTAGCCTGTTTAAAAAAAGGCTAGGCCTACATGGTACCAAATGTAACCTATAGGCTACCAGGTAACATTTTATTTTTTCCTTTTTTTCATTGTGGCAAAGTCTGCTGCTGCTGACTTGAAATCAAATGTGTCCAATGTGTCTTTGCAGCTTGCGAGGCTGTTTCGCTGTCAAAACACAAATGTCATATTTTCAATTTATCATTTTTTTGCTTGGCTTTTTTTTTGTTATTGTTTTTTTTTTTTATTTTACTAGGCAAAATCCGGTAATTACCGGCTAACAGAAACCCTAACGTCTGAGTATTTGAACAACAACGGAGCAACATATACGTAAATATGTAACATCAAATGTCAACTCACAATAATGCTGGCGGTAGCTAGAAGGAGCCCCACTTAGGGAGATTTTGGGGGCAGTGGTGGTGTACTATATAGTGCCTTTATGGGAGGTTTAATGGGGTTTATAGTCATTGCAAAATGTGCCAATAAGAGAGGCCGTCGGGGGCCGCTTTTCCCAGATTTTTTGGGGCAGCCCCAGACATTTCCCTGGTTTGCCTCTCCTGATGGTGCACCCCTGGGTGTAGTAACGTCATTGCCATTTTAGATCTGTGAGGGCTCTACCGGTCAGCATGGTATAGTCAAAAGGGCAAATTCATACCGGTGTACTTTCTATACCGTTTATACCGTCCACCCCTAAAAGTAGGGAATTTCATTTCACTTAGGGGATAACTTCTGAAAACTTGATTGTCCCGGGACATCGGGCTGGCGATTTTTAGAGCCCTGCTCTCATACACAGCCTCATGTGACATAGGGTCCATTTTAATATCAGAACATGCAGAGGTGACTCTTCTAATGCTCCCGTTTGGCAATACTGGTAATTCACAAAGATGGTGGTTAAATTCAAATTTATTACAGGATGGAAATTTCAAATTATTATTACAAGAACAATATTCAAGGAAACCAACATTCCTTCAGCTCCATGTCCAGGGATAGCCTGGGAAGCTCTAAAAGCCTTTCTTAGGGGATTTTTAATTCACTATGCCTCCCACAAAAAGAAAGAAAAGGAAGCAGAGCTTCTTCACCTTGAAAAAGAGGTGAAGATAGCTGAGGACAATTTCAAAGCTAGAATGTCGGATGATAATCTGTGCAAACTTTCCCAGCTTAAATATAAATACAACACATTATTGTCCCGGAGAGTTGAATTCTTGTTGTTTAGGGCTCGACAGAGCTTTTTCAAAGAAGGTGATAAAGCTGGCCGTATGCTGGCCAATTATATCAAGCCGCAAGAGGCACACAGTGCCATTCCAGCAGTACGGGACCAACAGGGAGTGCTAAATGAATAATACTTTTAGGAAGTTGTATGAGAATCTCTATAAATCTGAATCAAAGGCAGGGAAGACAGAGATTGAGACATTTCTTGGTGACCTAGATCTTCCAACTCTGTCGATGGCACAGAAATATTTATTTGATGCTCCAATAACAACTGAGAAAATTTTGGAAATTAGACAAACCTTACCCGTAGGCAAGACTCCTGGCCCTGACGGTTTTACGGATAAATTTTACAAGCACTTTGCTCCTGTACTTGCTCCACTGATGCCTGAAATGTACATGGAATCTCTCAACACGGTTGTTCGTTGGTCCACCAACACTCTCAAAAGCTCTAATCACTCTCATTCTGAAGAAGGATAAAGAATCTACAGACTGTCGTAGCTATAGACCTATCTCTTTGATTAATTATGATAGCTGTATCTTTTAAAAAATCCTTACAAATAGATTAAATGAGGTTGTTCCCTCCCTGGTCCACCCTCACCAGGTGGGATTTATACACAATCGCCACCCCACAGGTAATGTGCAACGTCTGATAGATGTAATGTGGTCTGTTGGGGAGGAAACTGCCCCCACTGTGGCCTGTTGGGGTATTGCATGGTCTGTTGCATAGAGGTACTCGCCAGGGAGACCCTGCCTCTCCGGCCATCTTTGCTCTCGCTCTAGAGCTGTCAGTGGCCGCCATTCGCCTAAATCCTAATTTTCCCAGTATTCACATGGGGCCCACATTGCAGAGGGTGATGCTCTATACAGATGATATCTTGACCTTTGTTAGCTTTCCAGAGACTTGCATCTCTGCGTTGTTATCCACTGTTAACTGTTAATTCCTTTTCTAGATTTCCGGGATACAAAATGAATTGGTCCAAATGTGAGGCTCTTGCCCTAACAGTGCATTGACCCAAAACCTTATTTCAACCAGGGAACTTCAGAGGGCTGGATTAGGGTATTGGATATCTTGGGGTCCTATTCCCACCCAACCTATCAGATATCATAAAGGTAAATATGGAGTCCCTACTTGAGAAATTCAAACTCGACATAGAAAGATGGGTACCCCTTCATCTTTCGCTGTGGGCAAAGGCCAATGTATTAAAGCTGAGTGTAGTCCCCAAGTTCAATTATATTTTGCTGTCACTGCTGGTGACAGTGCTGGTGAAGTATCTCCACAGGTTTAATCAGCTATGCAGCCTCTTTCTTTGGAATGGTAAATGAGCCAGGATGAGCCTTAAAAAACTCCAAAATAGAGTGGATCAGGGAGGCTTAGGGATACGAAACCTGCTTCTCTTTGTCATGTGATAATTGTACTAGGTTATTTAGGTCTCTTTTGCCTGAGGCCCCCAGAGTCCCCTAGAAATGCCCCTGCTAGCTCACTCTCCCACACTCTCCCTGTTAGGATCATTAGGTATCAAGTATTTAATGCTGATTGGTTTGGTAATTACCTGAAGGTGATTCTCCAGAATTTATAGTCACTGTGTCCACTGCAGCACAGGAGGAAGATGTGGTGCCGCTTGTTGAGGTGACACTGCTGGATGTGGTGGGGGTCAGTGCTTCTTGTTTTTTCACGCAGTCAAACACATTGCAGGTCACTGCAGGACAAATTAATGTCATGCTCTAGTGGGTTTTTCATTAGATTGGATTACTTGTATTGTTTTGGTTGCAGTTTTTTTTGTCGCACATTACAGCGTGCGAAGTCTGAATCAATTCTGCTGAAGTGCAGCCAAATTCTGGATTGTCTACTCTTCCCCACCCTTCTCCGTGGATTCACTCATCTTTCTTCTTCCTATGGTCCCACCTGTTCCAATCTTCTTGATGTATCCAGTGCTGTGCACTGTCAACCAATCAGAACCTTTGGTGCATTTTACAAAATGTCTCATATTTGTTGAACAATCAAGCGAGAATTTCTTTGAGAGCAAAGCCTTAAATGAGAAAGCTAATAGGGAGTCCTTATCACAAAGTACCGAAATGTAGCACCAAATGCATAAACAGATTTTGATACTTGGTAGTATCGACGTTATTCAGTTGGTGCTTTAGAAGTACTGAGCCTACTTTAGACTACGCAAGTTTTACAGGATTCCCTCTTACTTGCCTCTTACCTCTTGAGTAACTGTGCTCTGGACAACAAACAAACTCATTCTAAGAAAAAAGCCAATGGAATATTTAAGTGCATTTGTCATAAAGGCAAATTTTAAAAGAAATTGGGCTGGGAATAGATCTAATTTCTAATATCTCACAAAGCAAAAAACATACAAACCAAATTTAATTAGCTGACTGGAACTTCAGATCAGATTCTTTTTTACCATACCAAAATCAAATGCACCCAAACACTAAGGTAAGATTTTCACCCTACCTTGTATTTTTGCATTCAGTTTAACGTAAATGAGCTTAAAAAGCACATGGTATCTAAAATATTTATAATTGACAACAACAGTAAAAACAGCAAAAAAAAAAAAAAGAGAGAGAATACCTATTACTGAATGTTTATTGTTTTATTTACGGTTTTGACAGTCCTATAGTCTTACGGTACATCTGCTGTATTGTCTTATTGAAGCAGTACTACTGGTTAAACATGTTCTTTTTCATATTGTCAGACTCAATTTTAAAGTAATTGACTTGCCCTACTTTGCAATACGAACATAATCAATCAGAAGAGATTTATTCCACTATTTTTGCCATTTCTATTAACTGTTATGTTTCTAATCTATTATCTTTTTTCAGGTGCAATGACACAGACAAACCAGCGATGAATGATAAGCATAGAAAAAGAGGTGCTGCGTGAAGAAACGTCCTTTGTGCTTGGGCTTGCTGTGGTCTTCTCCTCCTGCTACAGTTTCAACCCTCAGTATCAGCATGATGCAGCGTGCACACTGGAATTCATTCAGAGGTTGGAGTTTTTTCCACACATACTGTACGAGCTTGACTTGACTGACTTTTCTTCACACATCGCCATTGTCCAACAACCTAGTGATAACCACTGGTGCCACTGACACAAGGGCAGCAACTACAAACATTGCTGCTGCCTCAACAAATATTGTTATGGCTGATACTATTTCCTTTCCATCAGTCTTCTTTTTAACTTGATTGTTGGTGTGAATTGATACATACCTACTTAGTGAAATGTGACAATCATATGGTTCAACATTCTGCACCACTGCTGTGTACTGAACAGGCTCTTGCTTCACATTCATAGACTGATTTCACCTGAAAGAAGAATATTTTTTTCGTTCTACATTGTTTTTCAGAACCTGCATTGACATTAATCCTGAGAGGGGCACAAAATCAAGCCATCAGAAGGTTCAGAGCAAGAAGGGCAGGAAGATGGTCAAAGAGAAGGCAACATCAGTGAATCCGCATGTGTGCACACTCATCAAGAAGCTCAGGGACTTCAAGCGGGACATACACACACACACACACACACACACACACACACACACACACACACACACACACACACAATTTTACCCATCATTCAGACACGCATTCACTTATTTGCTTACTCACTCTGTAACTAGAACCCAGTGTCTTTTCTTATTCAAACTGTTGGAACTCAAGTTTTGTGTTCAGAAAAACAGTTGCATAATTTTTTTGTGTTCATTTTACTGTAATACACTCATGCAAGCTAGACTGCTGCTGTTCTGCAGCAAGTTAATTAAAAACAGTTAGTTTGATGGTCCTTTCTCACAAAACAAAATTGTCACAGTGAGTTACCAAATATTGTATGCACTGTCATTTAAATTAAAAATTGTCAATCTTTTGAAAGAACAAAGAAAAGAGAACAGGCAGGGAGTTAAGGTTTATTCAGGTCCAGTTTTGCTTGTGTTGCACTGGTGGCATGTTTTTATTTCAATAAATATTTGAAAAGGAACTGCATAATGAATATTGTCTCTTTTTCATTATTATTATTATTATTATTATTATTATTATATTATGGTAGTAATAGTTGTAGTAGTTGTACAGTAACATTCTTTATCATCAAATACAGTTCACATACTGTAAATACACAGTAATTTACTACAAAACTAATCAGTATTGTATTGTAAATGTACAAGAATACAGTAAAGAACTGCACATTTATTTCTAGTAATACACTGTAATTCTAAAATACAGTAAGAAACTGTAAAAAATACAGTACTTTGCTGGCGAAGCTGCTGCCAGTTAATAACTATAAATTTACAGTGAAAGGCTTTACAGTGTATGATCCATATAATTACAGACTAAAACAATGTGGTCGTATTTGGTGACTTATTAATCAAACATGCCGTAAGAGCAATTGTACATGTAACAGTTGTACCCCAAATATCAAAAGATTTGTGACGACCTCGTCTCCTCCCACAATGACTCCAGCCATTCAGAGATCTGCACCGCCGGTCTACTAACCATTGGCCTGTCATTTCATCGTCCCATTCACCTGTAATCACCTTGTTATCTCTGATTCCCCTCTCTTTAAAAACCTCTTTGTTTCTGCCCCTCCTCGTGAAGTCTTCACTTTCTATGTGATTTCTGAGCGCTACATTTCTAAGCTAGATATTCCTGTGTTTGCAGTCTGGTCTTTCACTCTGTTTGTGTATCCTGCCTGTCTCCTGTGCTCCTGTGTCTTCCCAAGTCTGGTTTGTTTTCCAGCCTGTGTGTTTTTTGCATTCATTGATTAAACACCCTGCTACTCCGCACTTGTGTCCTGCTCTCTGGTGTGTTTGTGACAATATTGGACAAAGGAAAAAAATTGGCCATTTTAAATCCTTGAAAAAGATGTCAAAAAATTTCATATACCATCAAAATATGACCTGAATATTATGTCAGAAACATGACAACTGTCTAAAGTTTTTTCTACCACTTTTTCCCATGAAAGTGTTCCATCATCACTAGGACCTTTTTTTCCCTTTAAACAGAAGCAATGGGCTGCTCATTTTTGTTTTTGTCCTTCACATCAATCTATTTCTCACAACAGAATTAACAGAATTTAATTTAGAATAAGACAGGACACACTGTATCCAACTGAAATATGTCTTTTGTCCATTACAACTGCTGGATTCAAATGAGACAATGAGTTTTCAATATGTTTTCCAGTAGAATTAAGATTTAGAATTAAACTGTAGGTATAAAATTGAAACAAGTTCATATAATTGAGTTGAGACATGATATTGAAAACACAGCCTAAGGAGATAATACATTGATCTTGTGGTTGTACTGACAGGTGACATATGAATTTATCAAACTGAGTAAGGTTGTTTACTACATTTCATTGTATGCAGTGGCTTGTGAAGCACACAGCCATTTCTCAAGACACACGCTGAACTCCACAGTAAGTGGTTCTGCCTGAGCGGGGTTACTGTTGTCTGAGGGGTCTTCCACCTCACTTCCTCTTTGTCCCTTACCTAGTAAAGACACCAGAGACACGGTGGTTGTCACAGGAGTTAAATTCAGACCTTAAAAAGAAAGTGTCTGGGTGAATGTGTATGTGCATGTGTGTCTGTATGTTTGCCAGTTGCGAGGGAGGGGATGGGATGGGACATTGGAATTCGGGGTTCCTTTCAGTACACGATGAAAGGAAGGCAGATGACTGACAAAAGACTTGAGAATGTGCGATAATTGGGATGGAAGTGTTGTCCGACTGGTGTGGCACATCCAAAAACACTGTTTACTTTACAAGTTCACACATGTGTTTGCCGTCGAGTCTGTATCGTTCAGGTGGCTTCACACGGCTATGACGCTTAAAAATTGGTCATGTATTTAGAATCTGTTATAAATGTCATTATCCAGTATCCATTCTGGAATCAACATTGAATGTACCTTATTCAAAACCAATTATAGTGGAAATATATAGCTGTAGAACACTCCATATTTCAGTTCATTACTTATGAATAAAAAAACATTTAAGCGCTGTGAATGTTCTGCTGCTAGCCTAATCTGTCTTCCAAATGCAATACTGTTATTGACATAATTATTAGGCAAAAAACATATAAGGCAATAAGACGAAATTACTTAGGGCTAAACCTCTGTTATATTCTGTACTATCATGTACCGGACTTCAGACAAACTTGTGTTCTTTCACCTTTGGAAGATGTATTTCTTTTCCCTGCTGTAGCACACCTTCCTGGTTTGGCTTTCTTGTCATCTTTTTTCTTGTCTTCTTTTATCTTTTTAGTCTGATCCTGCAGAAGAAATAGTGAAAACAGATTAAGTAAAAAATACTTTCTGTTAAAAATGTAATTTTCTAAGTGTACATGGACATTGTCACTGTTGTAACTAATGAATGCAATAGATAAATATGGACAGACATTTTCACTATAACAGATCGCCAATACCAATGGGGTCTAAAGAAACCAAATAATATCTTACTGATCAGTCATTTTCCTTATCTGTGTCCTCCCTTCTATTAGTCTAAAACAAAATAAACAGCAAAACAAAACAGTGATGAGCCTAAGCAATACCTCACTGTTTACTGTCATTAGGCACTGACAGTGGATGAAAGGGTGCACCCAAACATAGTCCAAGTGAAGCAGAGGGTACACTGCCTGCTGTCATTGATACTGCACATTTATTTGCTTGATCAAATCTTTGGGACTCACTAGGCTGATGATGATAACCTTATTGTTATGTATCAGGCAATAAGGGTTTGGGTTTGAGGGGTGAAAAAATCTAACCTTTTCCTGTGTCAGTGGCATGCTGACATTTGGTTCAGGAAAAAGCATGCCAAAGTTACCGGTCACATCAACTCTGTCCTTTCCTAACACCAGGTCCTGAAGGTCCACATGGATTGTACCAACTGTCCGTTTGAGTGGCGGATCCTGAATTAAGTCCTACCACAGACTCCCCTCTTCTTCTTCTTATCCTTTGGTTTCTGGCTTGAGTCTGTGGGCTGCGAGAGAAGGAGCTGACTCAGAAAATACCCCATGTAAAGAAAAAAAAAAGATCCAATAGACTGAGATGCCATCAAAATCTGACTCTGATAGTGGCACTGTTGCTTGATGTTACATGTGCAAAGATGCTCTGTCTGCTGAAGGGATTCACTGCCTATGAAACTGTTAAAGAGGTTCAGTAGAAGAACTCTGATGAGTCTGCGTTTCAGCACAAGGCCTGGAACACTGCTTGGCTTTTCTCTTCTGTGAGGCTTTAGTTTTCCACTATAATCCATTGTATCACAATGATTACACAATATAATGTTTTATATTTAAACACTTGTACATCACCCAAAATTTTTCAGTCTCAGCTGACCCCCTGACATCCTTTGACCATTACTACACTATACTGGAATTCAGAACTTTTATTAAATGCATATTTAAAAAAAAAAAGAAAGAAAAAAGAAATACCAGGCTAAAACTAAGGAGTAAGGTCAAGAGAAGAATGGTCAAAATGGATGTACAAGAGGATCAGAGTTAAGAGGTGTGATGACAAATATCTGAGTCCAAAACTAATATCACAGAGGAGATATTCGCTTCTTTCACTTCTTTTTCTTAGGTAATTTCTCCCAAACACATTTAAATTTCTCGGTTTGGAGTCACCTCTGGAATCACAACTTAGTTAAAGCTGATATTCTAAAACCTCACTCTGTTAATCAGCCATAGCAACAATAAGAAAAATGTGCCCCCCAAACCACACCCTGACTTATTTGGAGTTTTACACCAGGGGTTTCCAGCCTTTTTCGACATGCGCCCCAAACCCCCCCCCCCCCCCCCCCCCCCCCCCCCCCCCCCCCCCCCCCCCCCCCCCCCCCCCCCCCCCCCCCCCCCCCCCCCCCCCCCCCCTTGTCTAGGTCTGAGCTCGTGCACCCCCCCCCCCCCCCCCCTTTTCATTGTTCTTGCCAGTTTGCACCTAAAAATCTCCTCCTTGACAGGTGCTCACCCCCCCTGTTTTACACAGTACCTCAGAAGTAAAGATTTCTGTAATTGAAAGTGTATAAGTCTATAAGTATTGCTCTCTGGACATTCTCTTTGTCTCTGGTGCTTTCATCGCAAAGCTGCTGAACATTTCACAAACCTCTTTTCCTGCCCCTTTCTTCTCTACTGCAGGCTTAGCTCCAGTGTTTTCTGTTGGAGATGCCGGCCATGACAGGACCTGCAGATAACAGAAACGGATGATTTTCAGTCCACAGAGCATCCAAACTCAAAATCACTCATGTACACATCCACAGAGCATCCAAACTCAAAACCTCTCATTTACACAGCCACAGAGCATCCAAACTCATAACCTCTCATTTACACATCCACAGAGCATCCGAACTCAAAACCTCTCATTTACACATCCACAGAGCATCCAAACTCAAAATCACTCATGTACACATCCACAGAGCATCCAAACTCAAAACCTCTCCTTTACACATCCACAGAGCATCCAAACTCAAAACCTCTCATTTACACAGCCACAGAGCATCCAAACTCAAAACCTCTCATTTACACAGCCACAGAGCATCCAAACTCAAAATCACTCATGTACACATCCACAGAGCATCCAAACTCAAAACCTCTCATTTACACATCCACAGAGCATCCAAACTCAAAACCTCTCATTTACACAGCCGCAGAGCATCCAAACTCAAAACCCCTAATTTATTCATCTATTCAACAATGCATTCACTTTTCAGTGTGACAATGCAATCTATCCATCAGCTCATAACATTCTATCCATCTGCCCATCCATCCATACCACAAGTCACCCATCCTATCACTGCTGTCTCACTCTCAAACCCAGATGCAAACAGCATTAAACTGTGTCTGGCTCACAGCTTTATGTGTTTGGATGAGATGGGTATTGACTACATTTGTTGGAGGATTCAGACGTACCTTCTCCTCCTCCACAGACACTGACAGGCCTTGGAGGAAGAGGCTCTTCAGAGCTGACAGGTCAGTGACATGGTGGCGGCTTGTGTGGTTAAAGTCAATCAGGTCAGCCCAGGGCTGCCTCGGGGTGCAGACCTTTGGTACTCCAGCCCTGACAATGACTGGGGAAGAAGTAGAAGAAGGAGGGTTTGAAAAATGAGCCAGACAGTGTGAGAAAGAAAAGAAGATGAGAGAGGTGAGTGATGAACAGAGGAAGTGAGAGGAAGAAAGGACAGGTATAAGGAATTTTAAAAAAGAGAGAGAAAAAAAAAACAGAAAAACACTGACAGATCATGAAGTTAATGTTATAACACAGATGAAGAGAACACAGAGAAGATGGAGAACAGATATGTTGATGAAAAAGTATTAATTATATTAGTTATATGAGAAGAGGACAAAATATGGACCAACAGACATATATGTTTTTACAGATTAAGCTATTGCTTGGATGACAACACAAATTCTTTTTTGATTGTTGCTTGCCAAGAATGAGATTATGTAAAACTACCATTGACTACTACACAGATTAAAATATATACTGTGTGTGGAGGTACATTTTGTAATGAAGGAATTGCTGTAGTAACTGAGAACTGTAACACAGTGGACTCTGATTAGAGATAGTGTTACCATCACTGTGGCCCCTGTCCTTGTTGTCTTCATCACGCCGTCATGGTGGCCTTGTGATTTTGGGTCAGTGCCCACAGACCCAGACTCCTCCTCATCAGTGACCGATGTAGGAGAGTCACCAAACATCAAACAGGAACCAAAAATACCCCAAAATTATCATTTCATGTTAACCTTAACAATCCAAATACTTACTGTCAATGAAATAAATACATTTAGATTATAATTATGAATGAACTGATCAGTGGGTCAGCTGCTTCAATACAGTCTACTCAATTCTGCTGATAAACTGCATGGCAAACTTTATCAGCGTCGTGGAGGAAAAGACAAAACCCGGTGCAAGTTTATGATTAACTAAAGAACACAAACTTACTTTTTCCTTAATTTTCTGCTGATCAAGAAATTCATAGGTAATTAAGTAGCTGTAGCTGACAAAAGGAAATTCAGGTGCACCACTCTCCTGAAATGGAGCAGGGTCTGGAAGTCCCCTCATTCTCCGAACACAGAAACTCACAACAGCTTTCTCAGACAGTGACCCTACAAACACAACCCTGACAGTTAGTGCTAAGAAAACTACATGAGGATACAATTCACAAATAAATATTCCTATATGTACTGATGTAATAAACAGAAACTGGACATCTAAAGCTTAATAAAAAGAAGTAATTCATAGTTAAACACAAAACCCCAGCTGAATTATTAAGGCAACAAACAACTGCTAAACCCCCACTGTTACAATATTCTCTATAGTTTGTCAGTCCATATAAAATATTTAATGTGTCACCAACCTGATTAGCTACACTTTCATGGACAAAATTTTTGTCATTCTCATACTGCCTATTTGGTCTAAATCCTTGCGGGAGTGATTGCAGGACAAACTAGGTAAATGTTCTGAGGTGTTCTCTGCTCCTGTGTCAGATTTGAGTTTAACTTATGCTGTTAAACGTGGTTCATTGTTAAATTTCTTATTTTATTAAAGTGGTCACATTGTTAAACTTATTACACTGTTAACCTTATGTTGCCAAACCTGTTACATTTTTTAACTTGTTAGACAGTTAAACCTGTTACATTGTTAAACTTATTATGTTGTTAAAGCTTTCGTGTTGTTAAACTTGTAACGTTCCGCATTATGTCATATGACAGTGTAAAATTTGTATAGGACACCAATCAGAGTGATAAGACTTACATCACAGCCTCTCCACTCCACACATCCAAAACACTCTAAAAGATCAGAACGCAAAGCAAGGAGAGTAATGTTGTTTTGAAACTCCTTCGAAAGGAGCAGAAAGAATGTTCAGTCCCACCCGCTCTCTGTGAAATGGTTCTCTCTTCAAGAACTTGATGGAGTCCTCTCTTGCTCACCCTCTCTTACTATGATTACTGATCTCATGCTGATTCTGGTGAGACTGATCATTCTCTAGATTACTATGTCAGACTTAATATTCTCCTTTAAGATTTAACTCTGCACTCTCATTCATTCCGTTAGCTGTGAAACTGACCTCTCTGTAGGGCCAGTCCGCTAAAGTGATGCCGCTTATCTGGGCTCACCCAGGCTTCATCCAGGTATAGCAGACGAGGCAGGCTGTCCAGCACAAAACCTGGATATGAGGTTGCCAGGGTCAGGGGGTTGCCCTCCAGGATGAGGGCGCGCAGGCGGGGCAAAGCAGAGAGGGCATCAACCAGGGCACATTGCTGATCAAAACCTGACCAGCTCAAATCCAATGATACCAACTTTGGCCTTAGGGGAGAGACAGGACAGATGAGAAATATAAACATATGGACTTTTCAAATTAACAGCAAGAACACACTCCTGCAGATATATCCTGAAGTGCACTTAGAAATCATACAAATATTGTTTTTATAATCCTTTCGGGATTAATTCCTATGGTTAAAAGACATTAAATTTAAACAAACCCATGTTGTTAAACTCAACAACTGCTGGTAAAAAAAATACTGGACCAGAGTATTGCTCAGATAAAAACCAGTAGGGGGCACTGCCAGTCAAGTATGTGCATGGCTTGTTTTGAAGCAGTCAGTTGGGTAGGCTTGAAGACAACATCTTATGAAAAGCAGCCAGTGAGGAGAGCTGTTCAGTTCAAAGTGAATCACCCTTATGTTGTGATAAGCAGAGTTTTATGATAGAGTTCATGCAAAATATAAATACAACCAACAGTTTTGAAGTACCTTATGGTAGTAGCATTGAAATAAAATAGAAATACTGTAAAAAAAAAAAAAGGGTCAAAGTTCACTCATGGTAGTGGAGGGACATTTCACAGGACAGTTGCTTAAAAAAAAACAACAACAACAAAAAACCCCTAAAACTGAACTTAAACTGAAAGGCATTTTCTTGTACCTGACCTTCATATAAGTGATAAGGGCAGTGAGGTAGCAACTGGTAAACTAAGGGAACCTGATAATAGCTGTGATAGAGGTCCAGCGTGCTAAAGTATGGGAAGCTATTTCAAGCTCCTGTACCATTTGCAGGTTGTATTTATCCATGGGAGATGATGGCTTCTTTGACATTTGGCAGCTGGAAACACAGTTTGCCATTCCCCGCAGTTTGACAGAGAGCAACATTTGACACACATGGTAATGTACTGATGAATCTGATGATGTCAGTGTGTCTGGGCCTCTGGGAATTACATGCTGTAATTAACAATCTTAGGTGAGCATACCCCCCAAGGGGACAGCAACACAACCTGTTTTTGGAGCTGGATGAAAATCCAACAGCTTTCTATCCAAACAACTCTGGTTTCACCATTCTTAGCTTGGCTGGAGGTCTCCAGTGTGGTCTGTTAGCCTCAAGTCTGCTCCTCAGCACTGAGGAAAACCGGTCCAGTCTGCTCATCTCTGGAAGATTCCCACCGTGCAGGCTTTTTTCTAACTCCAGTGCAAATTCTTCTTGCAACTTCTGACGTCCAAATCATTGTGGGGAGTTAATTCCTGAGTTGTTGGAGACTCTCATTAGAATGCTAATAGATTCATATTTCTAGTTATATCAGTCTGTTATATTAAATGTAGTGCAGTTTCCTCACAGTTTGATGTGCAGTTTGTTTACCTTTATGTGTATAATCTAGAGGTCTTCATGTGTATGTGTAAGTGAATGACTTCTGGTTTTCATCCAAAAACCAATTACATTCATCAGTAGCATTCCATTCTGTACCATGTAAAATTACTTGTCATAATATAGACTGATATTTACTTTTCTCTACTTTGGGTGCTTGGCCAATGTCTTGCATACCGATTATAGTGATCTCTAGATTCAGGGTTCAGAGCAGTGAGCTATAAACAGAGTTGTTCGAGGTAGCTGTATTTTAACTGAATTCAGATTCTCAAGGTTGATTCTGGTCAAAGCCATGTGATATTACTCTTTGACTTAATATCCCCTGAAGCATGAAATAGAAGGTGTTTAAACCACAAAGGCACAACAGGAGAGTGACACCAGCATGTAAAACAGTGCATCCTGTAAACCATCCGACAGCCATATCTTTACTCGGGCTGTGAGAACACCCGGGGTTCATGTCTGTGGAGCCTCACCTCATGCATCGCCTTGTTGTTGTTTGAGATAGTGTGTGTGACTCTACTGACCTGAAACCTGACTGGGAATGTCATGCTGTTCTCTCATGACTCCACTGTGACTCACAGAGAGAGATGTGAAAATGCCGTCAGAATGGCTACGCTTTAGCTAAAGTTTGGTCACCAGCTTCTAGCAGCAAGCAAGTAGCTTCTGATCATTCAGTTTAGACTATATCCATAAAGACATACACTCAAAGCACCACAACCCTAATAAAAATAGAAAAAATGACATGGAGCATGCTAATAACAACTAATAAACATTACTATTAACACCTTTTATTATTGAAATAATCCCCAAACAGTTGTTAGATGCAATATTTTCTTGGGTTACATAGTACATAGTATCTGTATTATTGTGTTTGCATTTCCATAGTTCCTACACACACACACACACACACACACACACACACACACACACACATAGGCTCAGTACAGACAGAGCAGGTCAAATGACCCTCTTCTCCCTGGGTCGTGAAAAACAGACACTCACACCCCTGAGCCATTTCATAATCCTTTCATTATAACTGCCTGTACCTCAGTCATAAAATATAATGAAAAATATTCAAATATCTCTCCTAACAACATGATTAAAATATTTAAATTCACGTTGTTTACTCTTGTCTTTGTTCTGTCATAACAGATGTTCTAGTCTATCAAACGGGCCTGTTCTGCTTGGTGAGATTGACAAATAAAATACAAATTAGAAGACAGGCTGGGGGAAACATAAAACTCAGCTGTGTGCGTCTTTGCATTATCTTACTCTAATCTATTCCATATGACATATTTCTTTTGGAACTACTTGCATTTTTGCCTCTTTGCTTCATTGTTTGTTTCAGTTTTTGTTTTGATTTAGGGTTTTTTCTTGGTTTTGCTCTGGTTCCCAGCTCTCAGATTGCTTTCATTATTGTGGATGGCTTTTTGGTGAGAAAAAACAGTGAGAATAGGAAGCATTGTGTTTCATGCATAAACAGTGCCAGTTCTCAGACAGAGATGGCTGCACTGCCCACATGACAAATACCACATTAGAACTAGTCTTTTTCAAATCAAAGAAACTGAGCCATAGCAAACATATACATTCCAGTAGAAGTTGGGCAGTATGTTTTATTAGTAAACTGGAATGGTATGTTTTCAAACATAATTGAATTAACGTGTACTTCTTTTACTTTAAATACTGAAGAGGATTTTGTATGTAGAAGTGAGATCAGTATATTAGAATAAACATCAGATGCCATAAACTTCTGTACAGACAATTCTCACAGTGTCCATCAGATATAAAATTTGTATCGTAAAATTAGATCTGTTATTTAATCTGATTGGCAACAGTATTTGCCTCAGTTTTGGCCAAAAGCAGTAGGCGAGCTCAGCTCTGAAGCTGTTTTCAGCTCTTCAAAAACCTACATGTGTTACCCTCTTAAACACCTGTCTTTTTTTCCTAACACAGTTGGCCACGTAAAAGAAGAAAGGTATGAATGTGGTATGAATTTTTAAGTATAGTAATCGACTACATTTAGAAATCTCCATGCATCCATCACATTCTGAGCTTAAACATGCTCACCCTCATGTAAACTTTACTGCATAATTCCATTTTTAAATAAAAAATTGTAATATTTCCACAATAACTCTTATTCTGTAACATTGGTCATCCACATGTGATGCTACGAGAAATCAACACATGACCACAGCATAATTTTACCACAACATCACCTACACAATCCAGTCCAGTAGATTGAAAGAAGTGTGAATTTATGCTAAGACTGTGTTTTCAAATGTATCATTCATGTAATAAACACTAAGTTACTGTCTGCTTTATGTGATGTATGCACAACATAATACTGCAATACAAAAGAACAATTTTTATCATAATACCGACCAAGAGGAGATGGTTGAAAGCCTAGACCAAAATCCATTAAATGAGATAAGAGGGCAAAACGGTTACATATGTCACCATGCAAAGATGCTCACTCTGGAGTTTTTGATAAGATATGTGGAGAAAAAATATTTCAAATGAAAAAAATCTACAGTACAGATCTGTGGGCCACTCGTTGAGGCAACAGTGGCAGGTTTAGGTGATGACAGATTGGAAAGATAGATTAATGTAAGTGAATATCTGAGTAAGAATTAGAGTCACTGAAAACCTTAGAGGGAAACTCCAGCAAAAACCAGTTTAAACTTACTCAGATTCTTTACCAGACATCAGTGGAACACTGTGACATGCACTGTGGCTCAGTGCTGGCTAATACCAATAACACTGTGTTGGCTGTGCTATGTTAGAAACTTTCGTCACTTTCACTTTGCCTAACTTACTGTTACAGTTAGCATTTCCATTTAAAGACAAAGGGTCTGTTAGTGTTTTGTGTATTTTATATCCAAGGTGCTTTTACATACAGAGCCAGGCTGAGGAAAAATGTGACAGTTTTTGAAATAAAACGTGTAAAAATGAGGTATGAGAAATGTCACAGTTAGGTATACAATGTGTAATCTCCCCAAAACACAAATATAAAAATTGTCAGTATATTGAGTACTGAAAACAGCAGCTGTTTTGGATTGTTCATAATCTAAACTCCTTGTGAAGAGCCGTGGAAGACCTGCTCTGTCCACTCCTGCCCTACTTCACCTAAAGAACACCTTTTCACTACTTACTATTACAAAATGTGCTCCTATTACAGCATCCAGAGGCATGAATGCATCACAGTTTGGATTAACTTGCTGCTAAGACATAATTGATCTCTATGCATGTGTACTGACCAAGGTACAGCACTGAGGTCCTGGAGGTCCTGGGACGAGCCAAGCCTGTTGTTACCCAGGCCCAGATGTTCCAGGTGCACGAGAGGGTGACCTCTTAACCCCTGGAGGCTTGACACTTGATTGGCATACAGCTCCAGCACCTTTGAATACATATACACACCACAAGAGACACAGGAAGAGAAGGAGTGAGAATATACACACACACACACACTCATATACAGAGGCTTATGCTTGTGTTGCAGATTCACCCCTTACCAGATTGAAATCACTGACTTTGGGTTCATGAATCCAAGGCCTTAGCAAACAAGCTAAAAGTCTGAACTGACAGCCTGTTAGCGAAGACAGCCTCTGAGGTAGGTATGTGTCCCAACCTACACTGCCCTTTCCACTGCGCACATTGACAGAAATGCTTCCACATGCATTCAGAAGAAATGCATCATCATGTTGGCTAGCTCATGGGTGTTATGCATTTAAGTCTAAAACAATTTTTCTAATAAAAGTTAAGAGTTGGCAAAAAAAAAGTCTTGTTTGATTGAACTTCAAGGTATACAGCACCCTCCAAAAATTTATATACAACGCAGATGAGAATGTTCTGCTAAAAACACAAAAATTATGACTTTTAATTCAGATGCAGGCATCCGGAGCAAACTGTCTTGTAATATTTCACTTGCACAGATTTATCAAACCAATATAATTCATTCATTCGTTCATTCATTTTCTAAACCGCTTACCCTAATTAGGGTCACGGGAGATGCTGGAGCCTATCCCAGCGCTCATTAGGCGAAAGGCGAAAGTCCATCGCAGGGCAACCCATATAATTTCTAAGCTAAAACAAGTCATTAATATTGTAGTTTTAAAAGCATAAATCAAATTTAGAGAGCTTACTGCTTAAGTGGGAAACACAAATGAAGTATCTTGAATAAAATGAACTGTGACATCTGTGACCATAGGGAATGGGAAAGGGCTGGAGGACGTAAAGAGATTAACTGATTAGTTGCAGTGGATGCAGAAAGTATTCACTCCGCCACATCCCAGACTTCTTAATAGTACTATTAATAAACGACATATTATTTAATATCGTTAGAATTAGGCCCTTTCTAAGTATGGCTGATGCAGAAACCACTGTTCACGCATTCCTCACGTCTCGCCTTGATTACTGCAATGTTCTGTACTCTGGTCTGCCTGCCTCTGGTACCAAAACTCTTCAGCTGGTCCAGCATGCTGCTGCCAGAATCCTGACCAGAACAAGGAAGTTTGACCACATGACACCTGTCCTGGCTTCCCTTCATTGGCTCCCAATTCATGCAAGGGCAGATTTTAATGTTCTCTTATTAACATATAAAATTCTACATGGGCTTGCGCTGGCTTACCTATCTGACTTAATTACACCCTATAATCCCCTTTGTACCCTGCACTCTCAAGATTCTGAACTATTCTGAACTAGTAAATACCGGAAATTATAGTGTGTCATGACATCATGGCTCATTAGGGTCTGAACCACAGTGTTGAGCCTTGCTGAGCTGGATGTTGCTAAAAATACATGTAGGCTGCACTGGGAGGTTCAGGCAGACAGGGTATGCATAGTTACAGGTGAATCCAAGGAGATTATGTTATTAAGTGAGCTATTAAGCTTGTTTGTGCTTTACAGAGAATATAGATAGTTATACAATAGTTATTGACAACCTGATAACTATTGCATAAAACACAGTCCTTTCCCCCGTCTCCCGTCAGAAAAATATATTACACTGTTAATACAGTACTTTGTCTTGTAAGGAGACAGGAAATGTAACATAGTTTGCTAAATAGACAGACAGCTAGAAGACTCTCGGTAAAACACCTTAGTAGTTAGCCAGGCTTTGAATGCATTAACAGAAGCCACTTGATCACCCATGACACTCATTTATGCATCGTTTAAAAACAAACCACATCAAAGTGACAGTCTGTCAAACAGTTTGTCAGTTTGTCACACTGACAGTTTGTCACATACTCATTTTGGTCTGCACTCGTCTGGTTAAGGAGGTGGAAACGACCTAATGACTTAAGTGCGCTGCTCTTCCCCACTCACATGAGGATGCCTGACTGCTACTATTTTGACTTGAGAGCTCGATTTGGTGAGAGACGGGTACTGCCGGTTCAATTGACATCCCTGCTCTCTTATTTCTCACTGAAAACTGTGTGGCTGATTGGCGTGCAGTGTAGATGTGGAGAAGGGGAGAACACAAGAAATGTCAACCTAAACATAATGTCCGCCTGTATAAAAATGACCCTCATATTAAGCCTCATACAAACATCATGTTCCCACCCTTCCCAAATAGAGTTATGAATGCCCTGGTGTGAGTCATTTCAGCGGCTTTGTCGCTCACCCGCAGTTTGCCTGGCAGATTCTTTGCTGGAAGGTCAGAGATTGTGTTAACACTCAGGATCAGCTCTTCCAGACAGGTAAACTGAAGCACACCTTCATCAATGACTGACACCTGCCAATCAACAAAGTGAACAAATCAAAGCATGAGCAGACTCTGGATTCCACATTCAGGAGGCTGATTCTACATTCAAGGAACTAAGTGATCATTTTGATCAAAATGCAAACACAGCACTACTCAGAACAGAATTGACCTCATGGCTGACATCATGCCAAGAGGAAACTGAAAACAAGTGACGCATTTCCCCAAACATACTCATACTCAAGAATTCCTCTCCAAAAACACATATCTACACACTGTCACATACACACACATATATACTTACAGACAAAGAGATATGCAGGCACAAGCAATATATTCACTAACAAGCACTATTAGATAAAATCATACAATCTATCCATCGAACTGAGGGTAGAGGATGGGAGGAAGAGGAGAAATAAGGCAGAGATAACACTTAAAGGGCACTGGTAGTAATAATTTCCTGCCACGTATTCTAGTGTGTAATCTCTGTAATCCATGAATTGTTTAATATTTTTCTCACCCTCTGCTTTTGTGTCACTGTCATAAAAC
The DNA here is from genome assembly GCF_902362185.1 of Chanos chanos. Taxonomy (NCBI): domain Eukaryota; kingdom Metazoa; phylum Chordata; class Actinopteri; order Gonorynchiformes; family Chanidae; genus Chanos; species Chanos chanos. The sequence continues at coordinate 46,312,577 of NC_044495.1, forward strand.
TATTGCACTATCAGACCCACTTCTGTCAAATACTAAACACTTCAGTCCATCTGATAAAACCTACAGGTAAATTTTCCATTAAAACTTACAACAAAATGAGATATGAGATTTAGAAATAGATGAAATTACTCAACAGTTAACACTGAACAATTGATTAACTTACTCCTTAATTACTTAATTGACTTACCCCTTTGTCCAGAATGCGAATAATTGTAATTAGGGAGGAGATGAAGTTTCTATGGAGTTTCCTCAGACGTTCCGTCATCAGGACACACGGCTCTGACGGGTCCTGGCTCTGCGAGCTGCAGCGTCTGCGGTCTCTCAGCATAGACGTGGGATACCTCAAAACGTCGAAGAAAACTTCCTGGTCCTCTGCATTTGCTGTTCTAAAAACTTCTGCACTGTGCTTTGTCTTATTCTGGGACTGAAACAAATGAACAGCATCCCAGTTTAAAACCCTCTAGTACAATGCCAATCAACATCTAGGCTAATAATTAGAAAGATCTGGAGGGACATGATGGCCTTATGTGCGTTAATAAGATTTCTGTTTTTGTATTTGATGCTCTGTGGCCCATGTCCTCATTAGTCTACTTTGGCAACATTAAAGTCACGTGTCTAGTAACACTTAACAATACAATACCGTGTGGTATTCCTTTGCATGGCTGGACGTGTTTATTACGCTCAGTAACATAGGGTGAGGCTATGATACGTTTCACTGCTTTCTATACTTATTGAACACACCCACAAATTTACTTCCCTCTAGAACTAGTCTCTCATAAAGAGAGTGGGAAATTTAAACATTTATGGACTGGCATAAATATAGTCCACTGACACTGTAAAGAGGTCCCTTTTAGAAGCAGGACTGTATAAAACGCTCAGCACAACAATGCCAACTCGATCGCAACAAGAACGAGACAGTTGCTACTTAATGTGTAAAACAGTAAGACCCCTTCCACTTTGCAACCGAATATCCTACTCTACATGCACAAGGTCTATAACCACTTTTAAGCAAACTCTCACTTTCTAATTCAGACTCCATTAAAAACAATAGAGGCATTTATAAAAAACAACAATAAAAAGGAACACGACAAATCCCTACTACACTGGTAATTTTACATCAAACACAGCATTTTTCAGCTACAATGCACACATACATACATTGCCTTGTCAAAAAAAAAAAGTCACAGTCTGGATTTGGAGCCTCTGGAGGCAGTGCTTTGCTCTCGGGTTGCTTCAATTGGTCAGGTCTTGGCTCAGCAACGTTATGTGGCAATAAAATGAAGTCAGCTGAGTACCTGAATGTACTGAATGACCAGGTTATCCCTTCAATGGATTTTTTCCTCCATGATGGCACGGGCACACTCCTGGATGACAATGCCAAGGTTCATCGGTCAAAGAGAAGTTCAGGGAGCATGAGGAGTCATTTTCACGCATGAATTGGCTGCCGCAGAGTCCTGACCTAGACTCCACTGAAAGTCTTTGGGATGTGCTGGAGAAGACTTTGCGGAGTGGTTCGACTCTCTAATACAAAAACTCGGCCAAAAAGTAATGCAATTCTGGACGGAAATAAATGCTGTGACATTGCATAAGGTTGTCGAAACAATGCCACAGCGAATACGCCCCGTAAGCTAAAGGCGAAAGAGTGTGCGACTTTTTTGGCCAGGCAGTGTACATTGCTACGTTAACCCTTATTGATACTTCACTGTGAGGCACAACATGCACTCCAAAACATGGTCATTGGATGTCTTTACTCACCAAACTCCCCTGGCCGCATGGGAAGCTTGATAGACAGCAGCCCTGAAGGTACCTCTCCGCAACATACGAGAGTGTTCTATTGGCCATTAGCGCTGAGAGGAAAAACCAAAAGCCCTGAAAGTCAAAGAGCGTTTTATTTTTAAAACAATACTGACTGGTCTCCAGCTGATATGATTGTATTGGGAAGCATTTTTTCTAATATTTTATCTTTGCTCCAGATCTGCGTTTCCTTTAGTTTACGCGCAGTGGTTGCCCAGCAACAGTAAACACACACAGCGGCCATGTATGAATATTAGGTCAATTTTTGCAGGTTTTTTAAGGAGAGGAGAAAAAATTAAACTGATTACGTTGATTAAATTCGTGCTTTTTTAAACGAAAATACCAAAGTACTCTGTTAGTGAAAGGGACCAGAAACAAAACTGACATCAACCAAAATTTTGAATGAACATAAGTAAACTAAAATCAGACAAGCAAAAAATTTCGCTAAAGCACTCTGAAACTGTGTGTTTTATTCATTTTCTAAACCGCTAATCCCAATCTGGGTCGCGGAGGGTGCTGGAGCCTATTCCAGCGCTCATTTGGCGAAAGGCGGGGAACACCTGCAGGTCGCCAGTCCATCGCTAGGCAGACACACAGACAAACACATTCACACCTGGGGGCAATTTAGTTTCTCCAGTTCGGCTGACCTGCATGTCTTTGGACTGTGGGAGGAAACCCATGCAGACCCAGGGAGAACATGCAGACTCCACACAGAAAGGACCCTGGCCGCCCAGCCGGGAGTCGAAACGAAGACCTTGCTGTGAGCTGACAACTAGGAGAAGAGCCATTGGCGCCACCGTGCCGCCCCTATGTGTTTCAGCTGTGCTGTAAAATGGGATCGCATACTTTTTCTACGCTATGCTTGGGGAAAGAATTCAACAGCCTGTATTTATAGCAGTTCAGTAGTATCAAATGAAATAAAATACTTTGTGGTGAGAAAATACTGGTGTGATTAATTATCATTTTCTTGAGAGATTAATGGACATGTCAGCCTGCATTTCATCCTCTCTGACTGGTCACCATCCCAGGGGTGACAATGCAGACACTGCACCGCAAAAGTTGAATGCTTTTGAAATCAAGGAACCATGAGCACCTTGCTTATAAGAACACGAGGTGAAGAAGGCCCAAACCGGTGCATTTTTTAGTGAACATCTCCCATTGCAGCTGTTAAGGTATAAACTTTAAACGATAATGATATTGTACAGATAAGTGTTTCCTGCATTTGAGTCTTACAACAGTCGAAAGAAGTTATTCTAAATCTGAACTGTTTTGGGGGGAAAATATAGAAAATAACATAAAAACACCATTAAGATATCAATAAGTTTCGAATACATTGTTCACACACATTGATCAATTCATTCATCAAATAACCTGTTACATGTTGGGAATCTGTTATCTTTAATTCATCATAAGAATTAAGGTGAATAACTCTCCTGAGAGTGCAGATTTAAAGAAGAGGGGTGGGGGGGGGGGGGGGGGGGGGGGGGGGTGGGGGTTGAGCAGAGGTCATTCTGTCAGGTCACCCATACCTTAATGAAGGACTAATAACTAGTGCTTTGACCATTTTGCTGTGAGATGTGGGCTGCTCTCCACCATAATCTGCATATGGAATCTTTGGTACCAGAGCTACACTGATCCAGCTCCTCGTAAACCAAAGATATGAGAGATACCAGCAGAGATTACACACATTGTCGTCGCCTCTGTTGCTTACGTCGCTGAAGTCCCTTGAATATAAAGGCTAGTTGATAAATGTGGTGGGACACACACATAACTCTACAATCATCAAGACAGCCTCTAGAGAACTGCACGATGGCTCATACGTTAGGTAAGAAGACAACACTATTTCTACTAGGGGTGGAAGAAGTAAAAGTAGAAGTACTCTTGCTAAAAAGAAAAGTACTCTAAGTAGAGTTACACTGATAAGTGTTTTTGTAAATTGTAAATGAGTCACTATCTTACTCTTACTTAAGTATTTCTCAGGAGGGATACTTTAACTCTATTTAGAATACATTTTTTAGCAAGAGTACTTCTGCTTTTACTTTTTCCACTCCTGGTCTTTACCATCTGTTACTACCTCTAAAGTTCAAACGCTACAGCGTCTTTGAGAACAACATTCAAAAATGGACCTGTCCTCAATTTTTTGAGGAGATGTTATGACCAGACATTATCATTTGTAGTAGGACAGGTTACATTTTATGAAACTATCACTGGTCAACAGAAAAAAATGGTTTCTCATACCTGAATCAAATCAGGGTGACTGATGCGGGAGGATGAGTACTACAGTTGAGCTCTGAATATTTCTGTTGACTATCAACTGAGGAAATGCCATACAGCCAACACTGTAACTATGACTGTGACTGTGATCGTGTGGTGCCATAGCTTCAAATCTTTGTGGATATTTGTTTTGAATTATTTTTGAAGCAGAATTGTATTTACTGTTCTCTGCAAAATGTTAAACCTCACTAATTTGACGAGAAGGATTGCAGTACAATGTTGCCAGATTCCCACTATTAAATATATTAAAACACACACACACACACACACACACACACACAACAAAAAAGTATCACAGTGAAATAGTAAATTAGCTACTATAATTTTCTTCAAGTTGTATTCATATCCATTTGTCAGCCCTCAAAATATTGAGTAGAGTATAAAAACATTAACATGGCAACATGAGAAATGTTATCTGAAGTAAAAAGAAAATTGCTTCTCTTTGGTTATCCTGGAAAACCAGAGTGAAGAATTGTGCATTGTTGCATTGTGCATTAATGACATAGCTTTGTCTGATTTCAAAATTCATGTCACTTTCAGAAAACTATCTTTTCACCACTGTACCAATAACCCTGTGAACAAAAATATCCCTGCACATTCAATTTTGCCTACAGCAAGTACAATAAGTCATAGCAATATTATTAGGAAACACCAAAAGGCTAAACTACTAACAAAAGTTATCCATGCTAAAATAATGCAGTTGGCAGAAAGATTTTTTCAACAGAATGAGCTGACCAAAAACACTTGTTGGACAGCAGTAAACTACATCCTGAACAACAGATTGTGTGTGTCAAACAATATGTTCAAGTCGTCAGTAGACTAATCTTTTACATCCATAGGATAACTGGGCTGTTTAATTTAAACAAGTAAGTTATAGTGTAAGCTCTAAAATTCAAGGTTTTAGGTGTCAAGTGAATGCAAACTTAAAACTCAGAAAAGTCAAAGTATATCACGACAAAAAGACACTAGGAATTATATGTAATTTACCAACCATTTTTGTATTCAAAATGTTTTAATGCTGGAAAAAAGAGACGTGTGAAAAAGAACATTTATAGAGTTAACATACACATAAATAAAAGTGGGTGATATAATTTTAAATATGACAGAACTGCATGAAATGTAATTAATTAGTCCATCTTGAAATATACTTTAAGAAAATAAATTTCTCTTTCTTTCTTTCACAGGACTACTCCTTGCCTCTGTGGCCTTTGCACTAATTGTGTGTGGCTCCTCTCGACCTGCTTCGAAAAGTGATGAACTGACTCTCAAATTCATTACGGAGAAAGTGGAAGATCTGCATAAGACCTATGTGAGTCTTTAGAATTATGTTATGCATTACAGGGTTACATATTTGCACTTAGGGTTGAGGTTATTTGAATTAGGAATTTTTCTGGTCTTGCAATCGATCTCTTATAGTGCTTTAAAACAGAGAGAAGATCTGATGTATGAGTAATTAAAAAAGGTTGGTAAGGACTATAGTCGTGGCAGAGCTCACTCTGTTTTTGGAGGCTCTATATTCTAAGCTGGGACTGTATATGTTTCCTATGGTAATGGTGGCATGTCCGTTTTTCAGGAGGAGATGCGCTTTAGCAACACGAGGTGCCCAAACAGGACCTTCAGCGAAATATCAGCACTGCATACCAGTGATGTGCACAGATCTGCCTGCATGTTTGTGAAATACCTGAATGAATCCATCCAAAGAGAGAAAATATACCTTGATAATGCTGTCAACAATAAGACTGAGATCTTTATAAAGGACACCACAGAGATCTTGAAGCATGTGGAGGATAAATTCATTGTCCGAGCACCTTGTAAATACACTTCACATAGAAACAAAGACACACACTCTGATATTTTCAAATCAAAATGTCTGACTTTACGTGTGCTGCATGCACTGCACAATTGGATGAAAACAATGTTGTGACAAATGGTTAACAACAGTTGTATGGCCACCAACCAATTTATTTATCTGTAATTTATTACATACATTTCTAAAATATTTCTCTAAATGTTTCTATGTACTTTTATTTGAGTGTTTTAGCATGGCATATTGAATGTGATGTTAAGATTTACTGAACTATTTATTTATATTTAATAAAGACATTAAGCATAATTATATTGGATTGTGTTCTTTGGACACAGTAACAATGGGACTGGGATGTTTCTCGTGTTAGATTGTCTCGTTATGCAGCTACCATGGGAAGTCTAGAACCAGCTTTGTCTTTCTGTCCATTTTTTATTATTTTCCATCCTGTTCTTATACAGACAGTCCATATCTAGGTTAGGCACACTTTGCATTTGGACACATACACATGGACACATACTCACAGATGTGGATACTCACATACAAGTCCATGCTGCACTCATGCATTAACACACCTGTAGCAACTCCTGACATCCCTTTTGTGATCTATGTCACCCCTCTTGCCATCCCATGTCAAGCTGGAAAAAAAGTTACATTTTGTGATTATCTAGGATTTCAGTTTACATATTTTGTAATGACATACAATGCACCTTAGCAACACAGTGGATGCAATGTTTCCAAAAATGTCAACTTGTTCCTGAATGGAAGGTAACATGCAAAGTGAGTGTCTATGGTCCACTCTGCTGTCAAAATGATCTGGAATCATTTGCCCATAGTCCTTCTCTACCATCTGAAAATTTGTATTATGGACATGCTACAGCAAATATCAGTCATCCTGTGTGGATGAAAAACATATGAATAATCTTGCACTGATGTTCTGGTTGACATAGAGGAAAATCAGAAAGTCAGTCTGTCATTTATCTGCTTTATCATTTTACTGCATCATGTGTGTTATCTGTACTGTTCTGTTCCTCCTGACCATGAACGACTGCCTTCAGAATCTTTACTTTTCTCTCTGTTTCTCTTTGTGCATCGTATTAAACTTTTCATTCTCTTAAGAGTGTTGTGAAGGAGTTTTCACTCATTACCATCCAGGTTTTAGTCAACCCAGCAGGTGAAATTTAAAACAAAGAAACAAACACATAAATAAATAAATACATACATACACACATACATAATAAATAAAAATGAATAAATTACTTTTTAAAAATCACAGGATTTATTGTTAACTACAGTCTTAGTTGGAAAAATCACTTTGTCTGTTAGGGCAAGTAATGATGACTTCACATAATTGTGAACCCTTGCGGTTGTGGAGCCATTTTTAAGTAAAAGGCTGACAGCTGTGAGTGAAACTTCTCTGTACTGATAACAGGCATTGCAACAGAAACAAAGAGAGAGGCTATTTTGATGAGACAACACTCAGTTAAGTCTGATCAAATGTAACATCAGAACTAAATGAGACCACTGGGCCCCATTTTTTAATATATTTGTAACGTCATCATTTTGAAATACCTCAACAATAGTCCCAAACTCATTATTTTCATAGAATTACTGTTTTGAGACAGTGATGGTTATCACTGTCTCAAAACAGTAATCCTACACTCCACATTAAACTGACGAATTCAATAGCTGTATGACGACTGTGGACAGGGGATTCAGGACCTGAGACACTACATCCCTGTTACGCCAATCAGGTTTAAATCCATAAACACTGATGGAAGAACAAGCTTTAGACTCTTTTATTGCACATTACTTTGGTTCTGGGTTGATGTTTCTGAACAACACAGAAAGGCTGATCATAGTTTTGAAAAATTTGTTGGGTTTTGATTTCATTACTGTGATTGATATTTTGTAGGAAAGCTGTTGCATAATGCAACCACCAAGCCACCGGAAAAGATAGGTCAATTTTAGGATACTCTTTAATGCCATTTCTGCTGTTTTAGGGTTAGGGTTAGTTTATGGTTTATTGCTCTGGCCAATAATTGGTGTTGATATTCATTGTTTTTCCAATCATTAGAATTATTATTTTGAGTGATATGCTTGCAGAAAATTAAAAAAAAACAAACAAAACTTTTCATGTGATGCATGTGCTCTTCTGAAGCAACACAACTCAAAAAGGTACCGTTTTGCCCTCTGAGTTGCTGTCCCCCTCCCCCCCACGTGTAGTATTCCCAGATTGGTTGAAACATGGACAATGACAAGTAAATAGCCAAGAAACACTCTTCTCTGTGACTGTGGGCAAGAGAGAAGAAACAGAGGCTCCGGTAAGCATTTTAGTTCTTCTCTGAGCAGAACTACAGAACTATAAGAAGGGCATTGTGAAGTTACAGAATTCACTCAGTAGTTGACAAAAAGAGTATACTAAAGTTACAAAATGTGATATCGCATATGGGGCCATACCCTGCTCTCTCCAATGTATCTGGCTCAAACACTTGCTGTGGGTATTCCATTAATTAAATGCCCTCACTCATTTAATGAATTAATGAACTCAGATATCTGCTTACTCTTTCCTGATTGGCTTCCATCCCCACTTTTTCCCTCTGTAGCTTGCCCCTTTCTTTAATTCAAGTGCCTCTCTCTACATCTTACCCTCACATCACTGAGGGGGGCAAACCTGTTGGTAACGTGGATTGGGGAATGGTGGAGTTCTATTCTATTTAGATTTAAATGTCTTACTATGCTCCTGAGATGTTGCCCATCCACCTGTGACATCTCTGTTGCCAGACTTGATGCAGAGGAATGGTTTGCACAGGTAACTCTGGAGACTTCTAGGGGGCTAAGATGATTCTATAAATCTTTTCTCTAATCTCACAAAACCGAGATGCACCCTATTAGCTCAGTAATCTCCTCTGTTATCCTTGGGTTTCACCTACAGTTTTTGCATGGAAAATGTACTACTAATGACAGATGAGCAGTAGCTTAACATACTACACTGCAAGCAAGAGACAAGAGATGTGCCCATTGGTTAGTGTTGGAGTATGTTAAAATTCAGATGAAGTATCTCCTCTCAGACAGGTTCTAGACAGATTCCACTAGAGTAAAAGTGTTCAATAGAAGATGACCCTGGTAGTTGTCTCTTCTGTGTTTGAAAGGTGAAAACCATAAAACTATTCACAAAACCCCCCCCAACTATTTTGGCTGATCATTATTCTGAGTTAAGTATCTTGATAGGCAGTTTCAGTAACTGTGAGCGGAAGAAGTTTTGTTTGTTGCGCTGATGAATTGGATGTGTACAAGTCTTAAACATTTGTAACTGAGTATGATTAAGCTGTTTTATCTGCCCTTTTCCCTGCGGATGATAGTGAACAGTTTTTGGCCCAGCCTTTCCACTGCAGGTCGTATGATCAGGTTCTAGGTCATATTGCCCTAGAACATCAGTCCCCTTTACAAAGTCACTCGACATGCAGTCACTGTTTTTATCGACTTGCTGATTGCAGCATATGCCTGTGCTAATTGTGTAAAGTAGTCAGTGATCAGCAGTGTGTACTCATATCCTCCTCTACATGTGTTGAGATGCAGACAGTAGCAAACACAAGCTCAAACACTCAGTTGTCAGACAAGTGGTGCCCTTGTTTCATGACATGGCTTCATTAGAATGATCATATATTAAATAATGGCAGTAGCCACCAACCAGTGCAGTAACACCTCTTGAATATAACTCTCCTACATAACCCATTCCCGGATCACCATATTCGGTAAACTAAGGAATAATTTACAAAGCACCAAGTCACAGAAAATTAAATGACAATGTTTATTACCACAAGTAGAATTTTACAGCAGAATGTAATGTTACTGTTTGATGAGATGAACTTTGTGTATGAAAAAAGACATTTACTGCCATTGTATACAAACAAACATACTATGAAATATTTGCATTATCCTTAGTATACCACGTTGATAGGACAAGAAATATTAAACAGATACTACTCTAAGCAGAGACACACACAACCACAGAAGTCTGAGAGTTGTTGTTTCTCAGAGTAGTAAGGTAAATAGCGAGATAAACACTGATCGGATGAACATGTAAAGACTCAAAAGGCACTACATACAGATTCATAAAACTTTAGGTATGAAAGACTTTAAACACAACAAGTAGGGTATTTCATTACATGAAAAGATATATATTTGCTAGGAATTCCCAATGATAACACAGTAAAATACATTTTAAAAAAAAGAAAAAAAATGTTCTCATGAAACCAGTGTGAATAACAAAACTACATCACAGTATTCATGCTCTGAACTAAAACACACTCAACAAATACGCAACAAATTTTTCACAAATTTTGTTTCACTGTCTGAATACTTTTGCAGTGTGTGTAATAACATTATTTTTTTACACACTCATGCAAAAGAATTGCCTTTATGTTCACTTTATCTCGATGTGCAAAGAAACGGGATAACCCATGTGTCATCAAGACATTTCACCATTACAAACTGCTCTAAACTAACTCTGTGACAATCCCTCCACAAAAAAGCAGCTCTAGATTTACACAGATATCAGTCAGTGTTAGACTTCCCCTACTCTTGCAGCAGTTTTCCTATGAAGAGGATTTACTGTGATGAAACAGAACTTAGTGTCAGACCACATTACATAGTTTCATCACCACAGAGTTTCTGTTTGTGGTAAAAGTCCCCAATAATTGTTAGAGATCTCTAAAATATTTAGGTCACAAAAACTTCAGGTGAGCCTCAGCTGTTTTTCTTCTTTGTAATAATATCATCATGGTCCATATTTGTCATGGTAATTTTGCACAATATGCAGCATATTTCTCCAAAGTGTAAATTTATCTTTAGTTTGTCCCAAGACTTAGACACATCATTACACAGTACTAAAACACAAAGAAAAACTATAAACACAGTAATCAAAAGCATCTAACTGTCAGTTTCTAATCCACAAAAACAGATTGCGCCTTATCAACAACAAGCAGGATTTTAATTTTTAATCTTTGCAAATAATATACAACATGAAAACAGCCTTTATGTGCATTAAAACATTAATTAGAAACAGTGTTCTTACCCTCTAACAACCTTGCTTACATACTTCATACTCATTGAATAATAGTGGTGTAAATTAGGATGTAAATGTCTGAAATGCTGCTAATTGTGAATGTGACACATCTCAGCAATGTGGTTTCCCTGCAGCAAGAGAGAAAAGAGATAGCAACTAATTGCATATCCGGTGTGTTCTGAAAGGTGCTTTCATTTTTAAAGAGCTGAGGCTGTCTTAAACTTGCTGAAGGGTGAGGGTAGGAGAATTCTGTATCCTCCAATCACTATGGGCAGTGGTAATTGGTTCCATAGTGAAAAGAAAGAATCTCCATATCAGAACATTTACTTTCTCCAGCATCACCATACAAAAACAATTTGCTTTCCTCTCATCAGTTCTGTGTGCTAAAGTGCTTAAAAACTTAAGACAGTTTGAGGTTGAACTTGGAGCCAAGGCTCTGAAATACCCACACATTATGAGAACAAGCTGGTTAAGGAAATCACTGCCAAAACATATAAATAAATAACAACATTTTAACATGTTTAATTTCATACTGAGACAGAATTTCATTTGCTTGGGAATGAAAAATACTAACATTTGGAGGGGTAAAACACATGTCTTTTCAACAGTGATTTCTCAGAGAAATGACTTTCCCTTGCAGATAAACTTGCACAACCACTAAGTGTCAGTAGGTGGCAGTGAAAGGATCAGGAAACATTTCTATGACACACACCTTCAATCTAAGGTCTTTACCTGAAATTTCTCAAAACTTCGCCATACTTTTTTTTTTTTTTAATGAGAGATATCCATAATGAAGCAGTGAGCTGTCTTTACAAAACTTAAGTGAAAGCTGAATTCATATATTAATTTTAAAATCTATAGTGTTCCCTATAAAGCAATATGAGAGACTGGAAACTGTGGCTCCCCGTGGGGGTTATGAGACCACCAGAGGATTATTATAACCTCTTTGTTATACAACATTTACTAGATATCAACAATATGGAAACAGAACGCTCACTTAATGCAGTTGATGTATGTTTGCCTGCATATTGCTCCGCAAAGGAATCTGACAAACATTAACATCTTGCAGAAGTAATCATGAACAAAGCAGTAGAGAGTTGTCTAGAAAGCCCAAAATGTGAGTTAGACAGAGGTTTGCTGTTTTGGGGTCATATAGGTTGGGTACAGGTCTTATATTGAGATTTCTGATCTTCTGGCAAGCTGCCTGGATGTATCACGCCTAAGTAGATCCCTTCTACTTACGCATAATCCTCACTGGACAATGTTAAACACGGCCCCCACGAAGAAAGCTTGACACCGTTTTAAGCATGCCCAAGACCAATGTAACAGGTCGTGACCAGTAACCTCTCTTGACCCTTCCTGTTTGCTGTGCTCAAACCTCGCAACATCTATTCTTCACACAAAAGGAGTTTTGGTTTCTTTCAGTCCCCTTCACAATGTGCTTTCCAGAAATTAAATTTCATGCCTTATTCTACATATTTTGAGCTGGTTATTCACCAATCAAATTTGACAGTTTTGAGAACAGCAATTCCGCGAGCATTTCCTGTTGCATTATGTTTAATTTCAGTCACCTGCTTAGTTCATAGTAACCAAATGCAAATCACTAAATAATTTTACAATAATAAATATCTAACTTTATCTTCACATACTGCTTTAAAAAGAAAAAGCAGATTAAGAGGATATAAAGAATAGTCCATATTTAGAGCAACTGCATGCAGCAAAGTAACCAGCCAAACAGTACATACATCACAGTAATCTAGATAAGCTGTGAACTGAGAGAGATAAGTCAAATCACTGTTTCATAGCATCTAATTACAGTTCTGTGTACATGACCTTGTTGACTGAAAGGGCTTCTGGAAATTGTTCACTATTTCAGAAACTGGAGGGTGAATTAGGATAGAAAAAGACAATGAAGTAACAGTAAAGACCACAAATAGTTGAACTCATCGGGACAAACTGCTGTCAGGGAGAAAATAAGTTGTACTCACTGGGTTTTCAACATCTTTTTTTCCTTTAAACATTGCACAATCTTTACCTTATAATTACACACTTAGAGGTTTTTTTGTTTTTTTTACTGAAGTTAGGAACACAATGAAGCGTGCACACTCGTGTCATGTCATGCCTCTGTGACCTGCCAGTGGCATGGCTGGCTCTCTGACTGTGCCTGCTGGATATGGAGAAGGACATGAATGTGTTTCTCCTTGCATAAATCTTGCAACACATGGCAGCCAACACCCACATTTGATCTTGTTCAGCAGTTCATAGTCCAACTGCTCTCTAAAAAGAAGAAGAGGAGAAAAAAGTGCTGACTGATCCAGCACGATGAGTATAAATGTCGCATAACCTGAATCAACGCAATGATTTTGTTCACATTCCTACTTTCATGGACACAAAGATTTTTGTCTCACATTACCTTTTGACAAAATAGTTTAGTAAAAATGTTAAAAACGACAAACAGATTAATATTAGCATTACACTAATGGTGATTTAAAAAGGTGATGAATCTCTCCTAGGGCCTGTAGACAACACTTTAAATAATCATTCAGTTTTGTTTGGCCTCAGAATTAGATTCTCTTTGTCTTTTTCAAACCACGGAATCAAAAGTAAGAATATAATTTATTTTTTCAACGGGAGGATTCAATAAGATGTTTGTTTTTTTTTTTCAAATTTTGTCCTTTAAAGTTTGTTGCTGTACCAATGTACAATGTACGAATGCTAGTTTGGCTCAAAACAGAGATAAAGACAGGACTAGAACAAAAACTACAGTAATTAGACAACTCCAGTGACTGGACCTCAGAATAATACAGGCCTTTTCTGATATATGTGCCTTTCAATTAGGAGTGTAACAGCACATAGAACTCATGGTTTGTTTTGTGCCAGATCTTTTAAACCCTTCAGTAAGGTTTGTGTATAGGAAACTCATCAATTTTTTTTAAAATTCATAAGATTTTCTTGCCTTTAGCATCAGAGCCTGAATATGCTTGCAGTCTCTGTGAAAAGTACCTTGTTATAAGTGATGGAAAACTTTTTCTTTTTTTTTTCAGCAACTGCACAAACCATCTAAAAAATCAGAAAGGAAGCAAAATTCCATTTCACAGATAAAGCCTGTAAGAGGCTGTTTCAGTAGTTGGATTTTAGCAGTAAGGAGCAGTCTCTGTGGAAGCCATGATGGGCAAATACAGACACCCTGCTGATTCAACTCCTGCTCCTGGACTGTTTTTTACAGAGGCATTTTGAGAAATGGAAAATGCACTTAAATTATTATTGTTCCACTCTCTTCAAACACAGTCTGCAAATGAACAGAGATCAATTTTGAGATAATGGTTCGAGTTAATGGTTCACAATGAATATTAGGCTGAATGCTTATCACTTAGCTATAACCATAACTTTACTTGAGAATCTGAACCCAGTCAAAGTACAGTTACCCTGAACAACTCTGTGCATAGCATATCGCTCTTGACAATGAACCAAAGTAATAGCTGAAAGATAACTTTTAGCATTGGCATATATTAAACAATAGTATTAAAGTAGCAAGCACAACAACACTCTTCAAATTCCAAATTCAATTCTCCAAGATAACCAAGTACCACATACAGTAAACTAAGGGAATGATTTGTCATATATCCACAAGTATAGAAAGCTAATGTCAATATTTATTTAAACAGTCAAATTCAAAAGGTAAAGAATGAAACCTGTTGTCAGATGCTGAAGAAGACAGACTTAAGATGGAAAATAATGGACATTCACCACGCATGCAAGAACTAACTGAGCAACATGAACTAACAACTACAAAAAGTCTGTAAAATAATTTCACAACCTTCAGTAACCTGTATCAGGCTGATAGGACCATAGCAATGTATTAAATATTATTTACAAAGAGGCACATTTAGCTAAGAGGAGATGAGTAGGGCGAGGGAGAGGGCAGGGAGAAGAATACAAAGCCCAGTGAAGATCAGGTGTGGGACAACACAGTTAGTGGGGGCTGCAGAAAATGTGGAGATCTTCAGGTTCTAGCGGCATCTTCAGGATACTGTTAGTGGGACTTTGTGTTGGATCCTTTAGCAGCCAGACCCTCTGAAAGTATCTGATGTAGCCCATTCTTGAGCTTGAATGACTCAAACTGACAGCTCCACAATAGGAAAGCAAAGTGTTGGGTTTTCATCCGATTTGAAAATGGGTACGCAAACATCCCTGTTTGGGGCACCCATACCTAAAGGGCGAGGTGAGGGGGCCACTTGACAAACCACAGAAACAGAGCTAAGGTCTGTGGGACTCCCAGGTCCAGACAAGTAATGGTTAACCAGGCACATATAGTGATAGAAGACAATGAGCGGAATATGGGGAATATGAGGAATATGAGAAGCTGAAGAAATATTAGGGGTTGAAGGAGGAGCCAGAGAGAATGTGAAGGCTGAAAATCAAGGTAGTCCCATTGGTATTAGAAGCACTGGGGCGGAACCACCTGAAGGAGTGCCTCTAGATTCCAAGACTAGCAACGTCAATTTCAGTCTATAAGACTGTAGTCTTAGGAAGAGCAGATTACTGTAGTGCGCCGTCAAACTGCCAAGTCCCTGATAGAGGGCATGAATCTGAGCAAGATGGGGGAAAAAGGGTGAGATGGTATTTACTTTATATAATAATTATATAATAT
This sequence comes from Chanos chanos, assembly GCF_902362185.1. Classification (NCBI taxonomy): domain Eukaryota; kingdom Metazoa; phylum Chordata; class Actinopteri; order Gonorynchiformes; family Chanidae; genus Chanos; species Chanos chanos. The sequence goes on from NC_044495.1 coordinate 46,328,168, forward strand.
ACACTGTTAAAAACAAGGATTTATGTGTAGAATGCTCACACACACACACACACACACACACACACACACACACATATATATTTATATATATATATGTGTGTGTGTGTGTGTATGTGTGTGGTGTATGTATATCACTGATTCTTGAGAAGTGGGACAAAACACGATGCAACATTGGAAAAAATAAAACTTACTGCTCTGACAAATTACAATTACACATTTAACATATACTAAGCTACGGAGATCTGTTTTGATACAACCTCTCAACTTTTTAATGTTTTAGCAAAAATGCCTATTAGCTCGCTGTTACTGATTTTTTGTCAACACCGTCAGACACCAAAAACACAAATTAATTTTCACCCACCTCATGCTAGACTTGTAAGAAGTACAGTCACCCCTCATTTTCACCAAGAGTGACAAAGAAGCCCAGTAACAGTTACTTTCCACACACACATATATAAATATTATGAAGCTTTCGATCTGGGTTTTTTAATTGTACTGTGCAATACAATTTTAGCTTTGACTTTAACAACAATAAAGATGTTAAAGATTTCAAAACACATACTCTTTTTACTTATGACCCAAAATTCCTTGACAAATATGAAATATCATAATAAAAAATAAGCAAAATGTTCATTCAGAATGTTCATTTGTTGGAGGTGACATCGATCTGACGGAGTTGACACATGTCTGACGGTGGTGACAAAAGCCTGGATTTGTAGTCATTTATATTATTTAATACTTTTAATTAATCAGTTACTGTTTTAAAACAAAAATAATAGTGAAAGTGTTTTTTCTTATAATTTTTTTACTCAGGATTTTCATTTAAGTATTCTGACAAATGACCAAAAATCAAACATATCACCAGAACACAAATCTATAGATGTATTATATAGATTCTTTTTATCTAATCTCAGAACAATATGTCAGCAGTACATCTACTATGGTACCAAAGTAACTTTTAAAACATATTAAAAAATAAAAATAATTGGTTATCGTTCTAAATTGTGAATAACACAAAGGTTTAAATGTATCAATTTACATTGTATTGCATCTGCTCTTATCTCTGCTTACTGAAACATCAGAAAATGAATGTGCTCTCTTTATATATGGTGCGTCACCTCAGCTTAAAGGTGAAGTATATCTCTAGTGCTGCTCGCACGACTAGGAGATGATGGCCCTGTCAGCTTCACCAGGATCTTTTGGAATGGAATGAAGCACACATCCTTTTTTTCCTTGTTTTGAATGAAACTGAGCGCTTGGCCCATTAGGATGGAAGAATTCCACATAAACATTTTGGCGAGGTGTATCTAGAGTAAGGATTTTTGCTAGTCTTCACAATAAATGTCATCTGCCACTGTCCTCCTCTCAACTCCTACAGGAATGTGGATGTCCTGCTCCATTTCTTCCGTGTTTGAATATTATGTTACTATAATAGCCTATACCATGCTAGAGGCGTGTTGGTCTGTGTTCCCTCAGCCTTATGTTCCTTCACCTCTATGCTCCCTCAACCCCAACCATACCCATAATCCTATCCCCTTACTCCAACCTACCCCTAACCCCTAACCGTGTTGGAGTTTTTAACTAGCAATCCATAAAGGCAATATATGCCGTCATGTCCCATTTAGTATGCCTACATTATTAGGAATAGTAACTATGTTTAATATAATTAAACAAACCTATATTGACTGTCAACTTTGTCTGACAGCATATATTGCCTTTATGAATTGCTCTCTGTGGACACACTCTTTTAGTTGTAGTGAGAAGTCATTAGGTGTCATAAATTTGATATAATAACAAAATAAATAAATTGAGAAGGATCATTGTGTTAAATACATTCCAATATTAATCCTTCATAACATTTACCATTAAAAATATGTTAATTATTAAACCTGACTGCAGTTACAATTACTGGACATGTTTTGTCCCATGTCTCAAGAATCAGCGATATACATATACAGGATTGTATGGATACTGGATCATCCACCATTCTTTTCCGGTTCAATTTCATCTGAACGTCGTGACATTTAACTTTCGCAGTTCTTTCTTATCATTATTTACTCATAATGGCAAATTATATTTTGCAGTTCTAAGAAACACCTGCTATCTGATCAGAAGCCAATGAGTATGCTCACAGCTTATATACAGCCCGCAGTGGGATTCCTCTCAATGAAAAAAGGGACACAGAAGACCTCACACACTAGAACGTCCTTCACCGTGGCCATGTACGCTAACAAGCTCTGGACAACTGGTGAGTTCAAATGAGAAATGTTTGTGATGAAGAGCTCTGAATGTGATCAGAAGGATCTCTTTAAAAGACAAGAGATTAACAAGTGTGAGGAATTGTGCAATATCCAAGCTGTCATTCAGCTGTCTAAGACCAGCGATAATTAAGATAAACTCCTGCTTTCAGAGAGGGATCTCTACTGTTCAGCACTTTTTTAAGAGTAATAATGTCCATGTCCAAATATGGCAGACCAGGAGCACTCCTCTTAAATGGAGGTATCTTGACTGATAGACGTCTGACATTGTTCTGCAATTCTGAAATTGTCTAAAAACAATCTAAACACTTATTTTTACCAGAGTGCAAGCTTAATACAGTTCAACTTGAAGGTCTGTGTTTTCAGACAAATGCTTCTGTCATGATCAAAGACCTCCAGCTTTAAAACGATTCATTAACAAATGCATGAATGCTCAAGTTAAAATGAACTAAATTGAGGTTCAGTTTTCCTCTGTGTTTGAATAGCCATACTGCAGGCACTTCTACTGACCCAGCTTGCCAAAGCCAGTCCTATCCCGCTCGGTCCACTAATGCAGCAAATGGAAGAGACAGGCCAGAAGGCCTTGGCTTATCTGGTATGTTTTAAAACTCTCCCTTCGTAAAAGTTAATGCAAAAGGAACCAATTTGAGACATGGGCTTTCCTTTCCGTCTTATTGATCAGAAGGAACACTCAGTTTGAATACAGTTTAAACTGTGCCGCTCTGTTGTCATGGTATCAATACATCATCTACTGTTTTTGCAGAGGAAAGAAACCGCCGAAATCCTCAATTCAAATGAAGGTCCTTACCAATTTGATTTCATCCGTGAACCAAACACTACTGATGTCCTGGAGTGCAGACACCTCTCCATTTTCAACGCATCTTTTACTGAAGCAACCGCATTAGATCTGGATTCAGTTTTGACAGATTCCCTGAAAGTCATTATTCAGCAAATTGTAAACCTTCGAGGCGTCATGTGTCTTGGGGTGCAGGGGGAAGTGAGCAGTCATTTCAGTCTGAGTGAAGATCATTACGAAAGACTGCATCAGGTCAACAGCCTGCTCGCCTTGTATGTCCTCTGGATAGACAGGCCTCCGCAGTGAGACAGCGATTTATTTATTTATTCATTCATTATTTATTTATTTATTAATGTATTTATTTACTTCATATATATTTATTCAATAGTTATTTATTTAATATTTATTTATTTACTAATGTATGCTGTCGTTCTGCTTTTCGGAACACGATATGATAGTTCTATTTTATATTAAAATGGGTATCATCTTTTTATGTGGAAAAAACACATACAATGTCCATAAATCATATGGATATAAACGTCATATGTGTAAATGCCCAAACTTTCTACAAAGTCAAGTGTAATAAAACATTTTTGAAAGCATGAATGAAGTCTCATTTGATAACTGCAAGAAATCAAGAGTTTTTCATTTTCAAAGAAAAGATGAAAAAGCATACGTAGAAAATTGTTCTCCTTTACTCAGTGAAGAAAACAAAACAAAGCATTTTTTACAACACAGCAATCTAAACTGAGGAAACATGAGCCATCTTTCGACTCTATCTGTAGGGAACTAAGCCAAGTATACATCTTACAACCAAATCCCCCAAAACACAGCCAGGTTTCTCAACACTAAAATTTTACAGAGAAATAAACCAGTAAGTCAGAGAGAGGTTACAGATCTTTTATCTTTCATGTGAGTGTTGAACCAAAAAGTCACTCGGGTGTGTTGCGACATCAGAGCAAAACTGCTCGACTGAAACATCCAGAATAGGTGTACAGTCCTGTGCAGTTTCTAGTGAGAAATCCATAACGCCATGGAAGCATCTCCCCTGTCACTGAACACTCACTCGTCTTGGGCATTTAGCGAAACACAGCTAATGCATTGACCTACAAATACATTAAAGCCTTCAGACTACAGCACATGCTTAAATGTAACACTACCACCCCCTGACTCTGCTGCGCTACACCAAACAATAAATAAATGTATGAGGGGAAAAAAAACAAACAAACAAACAAACAAACAAAAAAGAGAAAAAGGATTCTTCCCTCTGATTAAACATTATCAAATACACAACTCCTAGTTGTTCACACCAAATACATCCCCAGTATTTAAGGCCTTTATATACTTTGCACTGTACCCTTTGAGGAAGAACTCAGAAAAAGAGACATTCATTATATGATGTGTCCCTACCAAATGTATAATAATAATCGATACAATAATCTATACATAAAGAAATTCAAATCCTGTCTTGGTACACGCTCTTACAACTAACTCCCATAAAATGTTATGGCTTATAATCACATGCAAATACTTGAAATTCAAAATAGCAGAGTAAAAAAAAAAAACATTTCTACTCACAAACTTAAAATGTACTAATGAAGTTTGTATGTAAATACATCATTTTTAGGGTCATCCAGGATAAAGTGGGAGCAAACAAAGGTCAGCTATGAAGATGAAAATACATGAGAGAGATGTTAGGGCCCACACATCATATCATGCGCACACTGACCTAAATCACAGGAAAAAAATATCACACATAATCCACTTAAAACGAAACATTGGCTGTACATCCCTTCTGGAGTACACATATGATGAAAGGTGGAGAACTTGAACAGAGAAGCATGATGAGAATATTGCTTTGGATTGGCTGAGCTGTTCCTGAGGCTACACGCAGGGTCAAGGCTTTACATATGTGCGTACTTTACCACACACACCCACACACACACACAAAAAAAAATTTATAAAAAGGAGTGATACCGGTCTGTCAGAAACTGTATTAGCTTTCAGTACTGCAGTACTACTGAAAAAGGAGAGAGCCGCAGGCTTCAGAAAAAACAAACAAACATGCTTGTATTATTCCTTCAGGGTGGACTGAGGTGGGAGAAAAAACCCCAAGGTGTGAGGTTTCGTTTAATCATTGCAGTGTCCCAAACACTGTTGTCTTTCCTATCAGGCAAGTCCATGATCGGCTCCAAAAACACAGAGACTCCAGCACGGTTTCAGGGGACTGCACTGACAGAGCAAGGTAGAAAACAAGAGAGCATTTAAGGTCTTTAAGAGAATGAAACCCTGAGAGACAAAGACAAAGACCACTTCAGCCTTTTGTCTCACTTTCAAAGGCAACAGTGCTGGCGAGTTGTAATTATTAAGCCCACGAGGTAAGAGAAGATATGGACACAAATATTTGCGGAAAGCCGTCAAAAGGTTTGTAGTGCAAACGTGAGGAGGATACGAAAGATAACACCTTTACCATTGGTTCGTGATTTTTTTTTTTTTTCCCCAGAGAAAGCATCGTCATAACAGGGAAAAAAAAAGAAAAACCATGATGTATTCTCCACTGAGGCCATTCTATTCCAATGTTCATCTTAAAATCCTGCTCAGATCCAAAGACATCGGTGAAACACCAGCGTACTAAAATCCTCCAATTCAAACAGTGATCAAATGTTTTTTTCTTTACTTTTCTTTTGCTTTTTTTTTGACAAACGCTTGATCTACACGAGGCTTTACAGGAGTCCTTGTAGAAACATATAAAGACACAAAGCACAAGCAGATACACACACATTCCTCACAGACCTACACACTTTTCACACAGTACAACATGGTCTCACGTCCAAGAACAATGTAGACAGTTTAACCTGAGAGAGCGGGCAGCTCAGTGGGTGGCTCAGTGGTTAGCACTGTTGCCTTACAGCAAGAAGGTCCTGAGTTTGAATTCTGGCCATCCCATGTCCTTTCTGCGTGGAGCTTGCATGTTCTCCCTGTCTTTGTGCAAGTTTCCTCCGGGTGCTCCAGTTTCCTCCACCACATGTATGTTAATACTCCTGTCAGCGTCCTTGACCAAGGCACTGGCAAAAGAACTGGAGTTGGTCCCCGGGCACTGCACACGCCTGCTCACTGCTCCTAGTGTGTGTGTATAGGATGGGTCAAATGCAGAGGATGAATTTCGTCCCACTGTGTATAGGGCTGGGATGACAATAAAGGATTTCATTTCATTCAAAATATGTCACTTGGCTGAGGCAAAGTCACAATAGCCACCAGTTCAGTTTGGAGCAGGGAGAAAGAACTGCCGCCTGAAAGGCCTCCTGACACCGTCTCCCTGGGAGAGATGCTCTGATTCTGCTTTGCTGAGCGTGGGTGTGGAACTGGGCCTAAAGCTCTTCGGAGTGTTTTCTGGGGTTGCTGACCGCTTGTCTGGCTTCCTGAGGCAGGAGTGTAGGATCAGTCAATATAGAGGTGCTGGTACTGAGTTGACGCAGGGTGCCAAGTACCACTGTGAAAAAAAGAAAGTGAGAGAAAGACAAATAAAAACAGAGAACCAAATTAAAAAAAACAAAAGAACCCAGTTGTCTTTGCGTTCACAATGTCTGACACTTCGAAAAGGGTTCTGCTCTTTATCTGGTTCCCTTCTGCTCTTATGGGGTCTCATTTCACTTTCCATTCACACTCTTTTGGAACTCAAGCCAGAACTGTTTTGGAATGTGAATTAAAAAAGGATGAGGTGAGTGTGAGGTGAATTGGTAACTTTTTGTGTTCATTGTCCCTGCTGGATGAAAACCAGGTTAACAGATCCAAAGTACTGAGTCATTATTCAGGCTCACACTTGCATGTATGAAATTCTCAGAATCCTTATGTAAATCAATAGCCTGTAACAGCACACAGATAAGACCACAGATCTGTGACGGTTATGACTAAGCCAAATGAAACAAAAGTCACTGTGAACTGTGACAGGAATATGCAGGATATTCAGAACACTTAAAGACAGTTAGAGAAGATGTTGTGCCAGCGGTGTAGATAAGTTTTAATTAATAGTTCACCGTGAATATTAAGATGAATGCCAACATCACTCGGCTATAATATTCTGAACCCAGCTAAGTAACAGATATCCTGTAAAATTCTTTAATTTGAAGCTCAGTGTTCTTTACACTGCACCGAGAAATAATTGAGCATAACTCTTTGTTAGCATTAACATATATTAAATAATAACATTAAAGCAACCAGTACAATTAATATTCTTTAAATTAAATTCTCTTTGATAACCAAGTTCCAGGATCATCACATTTCAGTAAACCTGGGAATAATTTATCACATACTCAGAGAATAGAGACTCAGAGAATGGTGAAAGCCAATCTTTATCATAACAGATAACAGCAGTTAATAGTTAATTACTGGATCTCTTTGGAGGTATCTCCGCCTTGAGGAATGGGATACTCCTCATAGTCTGATAAGAGTTAATCAAAGCTCAATCTGAATTATTTTGGATAACTTTTTTCAGCGGAAGAATAGTAAAATTATAATAATATACTCGTATCCACAGCATTTTATGTTTCCAAGTGATATCAACTACAACTGCTCTAACACTGCCCACAACTTAGGCTGGCTGACAGCTTGAAAATTAGCTGTTGGTTAAGATCCCAGGGGTTATTTTAAAGGCAGATTGGACTCGTGGCGAGGTTTGAACTCCATTCCCATGGGACAGTACACCTCTGAGATGATCTAGTCTTGGCAGAGATTGATTTGATCAGCATGTGACCAGCTGGTACAGATACTACTGTGATAACCCATTTGACCTGGTGTTTGTTAGGTATTATGGCGAGTGGTTTTTGCTTTGTTCTTTTTTTTTTTTTTGCACTGATCCTGAATGCACAGAGGCTTGGGCCATAAAAGGGGGCAGTTAGGGACAAAGGGGCAGGGAAAGATAAGGAGAATGAGAGGGTGAGAGGGAGAGAGAGTAACATGGGGAGAGTCTGTCGAGCTTTTTAATCACAAATATAGAAACAATTACCAGCCCACAAAGTGAAAAATCTCTCCTTCATTTACTGCCTCAGAGTGCAACTGTCAAAAAGATACCACAATTTTCATACCACAAAAGGCGCCCCTAAACAAACAAAACAAAACAGGTAACATTTTCTTTCACAGTTCCGGATGTTAAGAGCATCTACAGGGAAAGGACAGCACTGAACAGTGAGTTACTGGGTTAGCTGTGTTGGTAAGAGAAGAAAGTTGAAGAGAAGTTAGTTTGCATTCATAATTAGATTACTGTAATGCACGATTAGCTGGATGCCCTGTCATGTATATAAACAAGATTCAGCTGGTTCAGGTGGGTAGTCAGTGTTAACTAAGTATTAAACTACTCTCCCTTGTAGAAATGCACTGTTTGGGTTGTAAATGTGAACTGTAGACTTCATAAGAATCTAAGTTTAGGCCTAAGCATGTGTCGGCTGAGTACTCTCTTTGTCATCAGATCATCTTTAACAGTGTTTTACTTATACAGACATTTCTGTCTGTAAAGCTTCAGAAAACTTGCACCATATCCACTGTAAAGTATCATATAGGAAAAAACACCAACTTACTGATGCAAATGTACCCATCAAACCTTATTCATCCCCTCATTTACTCACATGTCTGGCAGCTGTGAGCATAACTGGGCTTTAGACAGGGCCAGAAAATGCATATTCAGCCAATCATAACTTCTGGTTTTTGTAACTTTTAAAAGCTCGTCAGCCGATTTGTGAGTAACTGTTTATCTTTGCTCACACACTTTTTTGCTTGTCTACACAGGTGGTTGTGTAGACAAAGATAAAAAGGGCTCATTTTAAGACAAAAGCAGAAGTGCAATTAATTAGGGTCTATGCCAGTGTTCATTTTGGCAGGTGATTTTGATTTAGTCTTAGACTTAGTCTTTTGACTAAAATACATATTCATTTTTGTCATATTCTAGTCATTTGGTCATTATTAGTTTTAGTCTAGTTTTAGTCAAATTTTAGTAAAATGCATTTTTGTAACATTTTAGTCATATGCATTTTTTAAAAATTAAATCAGTACAGTGATTTCATCAAGCACACAGACATTCTTAGGCTTGCTACATTCCATAGGTTTGCCTCTTGATGTTTGTGATATTTTTCCCATCGATTCTGCACCCACATTGTTTGCAGTGCATCTTTTCAGTTGTATTATAGCTAAAATGTGTCCACAAACCCGTTCTTTTTCTTCTCTCGAAAGCAGACACGATTTGAATTGCGAAGTTAACGTTAGTTAAAATGTTTAACATTTGATTTCCAGAGGAAGGGGGATATTGATGTGGCAGCACTACCAGTATGTATCAACCAATCATAAGCATGCAATACATGGCTGTGTATAGCTTGCAAATGGAGTGCATGCACGTAACTGGATGAAAAAATATAGGCTTACGGCAGCTAAACTGGTTGTCCATTCATCTGTCTCTGTCATTATCGTCTCGTATTATTCGTCGACGAAAATGGTAAAATATTTCGTCAGTTTTCATTTTCAAAGGTACACTTTTATTTAGTTATCGTCTCATTTTCTTCATGGAAAAAAGTTTGTTGACAAATATTTTCCATCATAGTTTTCGTTGATGAAGTTATCACTAGTCTATGCCATGAGAGTGCTGGAAAAAGTTACCACGCAGGAAGCGATCTGTATCTGGGCAACACACTCACCGATGCCAATCAAACTGAACATGCATATTACCCACAGGATTACGCCTATGCTGGCACGTTTACACCAGTCTGCAGGGCCACCTATCGTCAGTACAGCACAAAATGTGCCCAAGCCCATATTTCCATCAAGACTTGTACAAGACTGGCAGGTGAAAAGAAGTGTGTTCTGCATGTATTGGAAAGGGTAAAAGAAAAAGGGTGGGGGCTGACAAAAAAATCCATTACAAAAAAACATTTTTTTTTTAAATTTTGGCATGGTTTTTTGGCTTGGTTTTCTTAATGATACCACCTACTGCACACACACCTGTCTAATCACACACACCTGTGCAGCCAATTCAGAGTACTTTAAGTACCCTAAGAATAGGGGACCCATGTACAAAGTGTGTTGAGATTTTTATATGACTCATCTGATATTTATGAAAACTCCTTCAAATTTAAGGTGACAGTCAGTGTATTCTCACTGTGTCACTACAGATCCAGAGTGCTGGAACACAGAGCCAAATCAACAAAAAATGCATCCCTGTCCAAAACTACCCGGAGCTCACAGTACACATAGAAAACAGTACAGAACAGTGATCAGAAGTTCAGACAGAGAAGACGCTGTGATGGAATGATCCCGCCATTATGACTCAGTTCTGTTAATGTCAATCTCTGTTTAACCTATGAAACTAACTCATTAATGTCAATCTCTGTTTAACCTATGAAACTAACCCGTTAATGTCAATCTCTGTTTAACCTATGAAACTAACCCATTAATGTCAACCTCTGTTTAACCTATGAACCTAACCCGTTAACGTCAATCTCTGTTTAACCTATGAAACTAACCCGTTAATGTCAATCTCTGTTTAACCTATGAAACTAACCTGTCAATGTCAATCTCTGTTTAACCTATGAAACTAACCCATTGATGTCAAACTCTTTTTAACCTACAGGCTTCAAAATCCCTCAGTACAACTGTGGTCACAAGCACCACTCATAGGAACATCTGTAACCACAGGACTGTCCCGAATCTTTTCTGCGAAGACCGCAGACCTGGTCAGTAATTGAGTTAAACATTTTTCTATCGGACTTTAAAGCCTCTGAAGGCATTTCAATTACATCACTGATACAAATTACTTTGGCCAATCTATGTTGTGAAATTTAAAAAAAACAAAGAAACAAACAAAAAAAAACGCAAATTTCATGGTCTCTTTCTGAGAGGAGATATTTTGGGGGTAATGGGGCTGGGTGGAAACTCTTGGCTTTATGTCTCTTGGAAAAATACTTGAAAGACTATGTATGAAAACAGTCCAAAATTAATTTCAAAATTCAAGGGACAACTTCTCTGTCCTTTCATCCCTGGACTGAAAATGAATATTTCCACTGCAGAGTATGACATTTTCCAAATATGATAAAATTCATGTGTATTTCTTTCTTTAAAAGTCTTCATTGTTGTTCATTTTCCAATAATTCTGTGGTTTAACTAGCATACTGTACCTCACGGTGTCAGGCTTTTACAGTTTCCTGTTCACGTTTAATGTGCTTTCTGTTGATTTCCTGTTCTTTAAAACTAAGCTTAAAGAATGTAATGCATAAGCACCTTCAGTTTTTTTTTACTGTAAAATCTCTCCTGGTTACAAACATCAGTTCACAATCACAATTAAATCTCTTCTGACACAAACTTGCTCATCAGAAAGAAAGTCCCAATGGGTACTGATAAGGATCAGTGAAGAATTGTGAAGAACTTCTCTCCGACACTCTTGAAGTTCCAGACATGTCAACACTAAAGATATACTGAAGAAGGTTTCTGTAATCACTCAGCATTTTATCTCTGAAACTAGAAAGAAACAGTGATCTGCCTTCTTGAGTAATTCAATGACCGTCACCCCCTCCAACACACACACACACACACAGGGACACACACACACACAGACAATCACACATGCACACACGGGGAAGCCCCTGGCCTATGACGTTATGGTTGCTCTGACTCCTTACATAAGATCTGTTAGATAAAAGGTGTGGGTTTGCTGCAGAGTCATGCAAAACTCTGCCCGTGACGTGCCGAGGAATGTTAACAGGAAGGCAAAAAAAAGAGAGAGTCAATGGGGATCTCTCCGTTTGAATGAGTAAAAATGAAAAATCCAGCCGCAGGGTTTCCTGCCCTCCTGTCCGTCAGCGGCTCTGTTAGTCAGCCCAGCCATCAGTGGTAAGACATTTTCCCTTCCACCTGACAAAGGGGGACTACATGCAGCAAAATGTACTGTCAACCCAAAGAGCAACATGGAATAAAGAAACAAGCATTACATTTTAGCAGAAGCAGAGCATTTTACAGAATAAAGTCAACATACAGAGTTTGATTAGGACAAAAAATATTTTTTATGAGTTGCTGACTGAAATATAAAGCTCTTCCTTTCACAAGACATGACTAGCGATAATATCACAGAGATATGAAATATGTAATCAAGTACTGAACCTGTCTGTCAAAGGTGAGACATATCACCTGCACCTGGCCCTATGACGAGTCCCTGTGAGACACAGCAATACTGTAGCAGGATGGAAGGGGCTGAATTTAAGTGTGTCCTGACAAGTGTGTGAGAGAAGAGAGATGAGGCAGAAGACCACACCAGGCTGGGAAGGTTTAAGGGTGTCTTGCAGGTGTTGACAGGTGTCTATGTGTGAGCAGTCATCTCACCATGCATGTGTGTGTGTGTGTGATGGCACTGAATTTGAAGACACACAGAGCACAGTGAAACTGAAAGCACAGGGATTAAAGCAAAAAAAAAAAAAAACCCAATCCTCTGACTGAAAATGTGGGTGAGGATGTGACGGAATCTGACAGAAGATGTGGGTGGTTGCAAAAGGATTGCTTTTCTCTTGTCCGCCAGAGTGGTGAGATCACAGGTTGCTCTTTTTTGAACCGCGGCTTCTCGCTCCCATTTCGTCACAAACTTTGACTTTGACTGCAATCTTGATTACCTTTATTCGTATGTGAACTATTTCTATTGCTTGCTAGACATTAAGACTCTCAGAATTTGGGGGTTTGGGGTAGGCTATTTTGTCACGTTTATAAATGTAGATTTTGGTCTTGATCTAACGTTGGCTTGTGTGTAGACTAAAGTTGAATCCACCAAGACATGATTAATTGATTAGCCTGCGTCAGTATAGCGTGGAGCTATATTATCGTCTCCGGTTGTTTTGCTATCATACACATTACTGTTACATTGTCAAGAAAAGGAAGTGTATGATTTTTAGTTTGTGGCTTTAATTAGTAGCCAAAGAGAGGGCCTGGTCTTCAAGCAGAATCAACAGGCTAGCCTATAAGGCTCCATTACCCGATTTGTCACCATTACAACATAAGGAACAATAGTAGATAACTGTATGGCAAAATTCATAGCCAGGCTACTGTAAATAAAATAATATTATTATAACAACATTCTAACATTTTACTCTACAGCCATAGCCTATCTGAAATGGACATGGAAGCCAAGCCTAAGAGCCTTCTAAAAGCATTCTAGTCAAAAGATGGATTAGGCATTCAAGAATATTATGGCCTAACGAGAAATATAGGTTATAGGATGTATATAATTACTGAGATCCAAGCAGAGATCCAAGCAGATTGTATGCCTATACAAATCAGCTACCTATCACCTGGTAGCGTGATTCCTAAGTCCCGTAACACATCCCCTTCCCTCGGTTTTTCCCCCTTCGGATCCACACTGATCTCATACATGGCCTCTCTGGAATCTAACTGACGGAAATCCATAGTAGCAATGGAAAACTTTAGTCCCTGAAAGCATTTGTGTGTGTGTGTGTGTGTGTGTGTGTGTGTATGTGTGCAAGTATGACTACATGTGTGTATATGAGCATGTGAGTGTGTGTGTGTGTGTGTGTGTGTGTGTATGTGTACATGTGAGTGTGTGTATGAATGTATGTTTGTGTGTGTGTGCATGTATATAAGTGTGTGTGTGTGCGTGCGCCTGTGTGTATGTGTGCGTGTGTGTGTGTATGTATGAATGCATGTAGGTGTGAGTGTGTGTGTGTGTGTGTACTCACTCGGTCTAAGGACAGGCAGTGCACAGTGCCTGTCTAGCCACTGCATGGTGGTTTCACACAGCTCTCCTTTGCTGGTGGTTGATACAGTTCCGTTAAATGATTCAAACAGTGGCTTGATGATAATGCTGAACTGTGTGGGGGGGACACCACAGTCAAGGCCAAAACTTTAGTCATAATGCACACACCCAAATCCAAAGTTACTCTGCTTTCCTTCACCAGGCCGTGAGGTCAAATCTAGTCTCAAACATTCGCTGCTATGAGACTTTAGCTTTTGCTTGTTCAAAAAATCATTCTGTTGACTCTAGTAACAACTACCATACTTCAAAGTCCAATACACAATAAGAGTGACAAATATGCAATTTAAATATGAATATAAATTTAAATCAGGATACAATCCAGAACTTCCAGTTCTGCAGGGTCCTGCTCTTCACATACTCGTCAAATTTCTCTCTCATGTGGTCGAAGCGATGGCGGGTCATAGGAACCCCAGACGCAGGAAGTTGTTCCTGACAAAGACTGTAACACACACACACAGTGTATTTAATGTATGAATTTTAACTACTCCGTTAAAAGCACAGCACGTCTATGTTATGGTGGATTGACTAATATAAGAATGATAAAATAAAAATGGTTTTGGTGAGAATATTGAGCTGGTCTATGAAGCTCTCCGGCTCTCACTAATCCTGTGCCCTGTACACTTTGTGAATGCTCTCTGTGAATGTTATTACACTCTGTGAATACACTCTGTGAATATATCATTACACTCTGTGAATGCACTCTGTGAATATGTCATTACACTCTGTGAATGCACTCTGTGAATATGTCATTACACTCTGTGAATACACTCTAAATATGTCATTATACTCTGTGAATGCACTCTGAATATGTCATTACACTCTGTGCATACACTTTGTGAATATGTCATTACACTCTGTGAATACACTCTGAATATGTTATTACACTCTGTGAATACACTCTGTGAATAATTTACAATTTAGCATTTAGCACACACTTTTAGCCAAAGCGACTTACAATATGTCTCTGTGAATATGTCATTACACTCTGTGAATATGTCATTACACTCTGTGAATACACCCTGTGAATATGTCATTACCCTCTTTAAATACAATCTGTGAATACGTATACTGTACACACTTTATGGAGGCGTTGAGCTCCTCTATCTCCTCTCTCAACCTCTTGGTCTCCTCCTGCATCTGCTGTCGCTCCTGCTGCAGCTTACCAATATACTCCACTGTCTTCTGCAGCGTGGCCGCGTTACTGATCTGAGGAGGGAGAGAGAGAGAGAGCGAGAGAGAGAGTGAAAGAGAGAGTGAAAGAGAGAGTGAAAGAGAGAGCAAGAGAGAGAGACAGACAGAGAGAGAGGTGCTTAACTGGCATTTCAGCAAATGCTCCTCTGCAGAAGAATGTCAGTAGCACAATTCAGAATCACTTTTCTAAACTGAAATATGTTCAGGTTAAATACAATAACAAAAGATGTTATCCTCACCACATTCTCCAAACTTAATTACACTAATCACAGCAAACAGGCAATGTTCACAGTGGTGATCTGTGTTATTAACTTCTCTCCATTTTAGTGTAAACAAAATGACGGACTGAAGCTCTTTGGTAAACCTTGTATGAATAAACAATGCATTTCAATTATTTGGATTACATGGGATAAACCCTTTCATACGCATCACGTTCATTTCAGTGTCATGTCAAATTCATTCCAGGAGGACTAGATCAAGTTTGCTAAAACGAGTGCAGGAGAGCAGCTCTTGACTGCCCTCTGCTGGCTGTTTGAAAAATAGAGCATGCAAATAAATTATGTCAGGAGATGCAGTTCAAAATGAAGCAGCCAGAAACCCTGATTCAATGAACCAGAAGAAAATGACCTCAAAGAGCACAGGGCAGGCCTGGAAAAAAGGTCTCACTCTCTCACTGCACCAGTTCACTAGCACTGATTGTATGGTAGTGCAGTGATGGCAAGAGCATCCTTCATCTTGACTCGATGAAGAGAAGTGTGGGTAAAAAGAAGAGAACTGTTTTATTACATTTGCCTGGGACTTGAGAGAGGGCACTAAGTTGCAGAGGGTCTTGAATCCGATGTTGATGTTGAAGCGCCTCTTCTGCTCAGCAGAGATGTGGTTCACTCTGCGGCTCTGCTGAAGTCCAGAAGAGAAAAATATAAAAACAAAAAAAACAAGAAATGACCTCATAAAAGCCAGAGACACAGCAGGACAGAAATGTTCTATTTCAGAACCTGCACATTCTCTTAAAGACACAGTTACCACTGACTGCTGAAGAACACAGCTGTTTCAGAACCTGCACATTCTCTTAAACACACAGTTACCACTGACTGCTGAAGAACACAGCTGTTTCAGAACCTGCACATTCTCTTAAACACACAGTTACCACTGACTGCTAAAGAACACAGCTGTTTCAGAACCTGCACATTCTCTTAAAGACACAGTTACCGCTGACTGCTAAACAACACAGCTGTTTCAGAACCTGCACATTCTCTTAAACACACAGTTACCACTGACTGCTAAACAACACAGCTGTTTCAGAACCTGCACATTCTCTTAAACACACAGTTACCACTGACTGCTAAACAACACAGCTGTTTCAGAACCTGCACATTCTCTTAAAGACACAGTTACCACTGACTGCTAAAGAACACAGCTGTTTCAGAACCTGCACATTCTCTTAAAGACACAGTTACCACTGACTGCTAAAGAACACAGCTGTTTCAGAACCTGCACATTCTCTTAAACACACAGTTACCACTGACTGCTAAAGAACACAGCTGATGTACGGTTCCTGTGTTACCCGAACTGCACAGATGAAAATGGCTCTAACCCCTTTGGGTGGAAGGTGGAACTGCCCGTACCTGGGTGACCTCTGACTTGGCCAGACTTGTGCTGCTGTTGAGTGGAGACTGAGGGCTGGGAACCTGTTCAGAACCACACGGGGACCCCTGGCTTGAACTCTGTCCATCACGCACTAGAAAACAAACAAACATTTCTTATCAACAATTGAAGATCCAGTCTCTCAGGGAAGATCCAGTATAACAGTCTACATGAACCACACGATGATGTCTAAACCTCTTCAAAAACAAACAAACAAAAACACAAACAAGACAACACATGGTAGAGAGTCTCACCAGTGTTGGGGGTGGGTGCCGGAGTTTTATGGTTTGATGCAGCTGAGGCTGTTTCCTCCTTAGGAACAATAAGGTGAGGAGACTTTGGCGTCTGAGACAGGATATGAAAACCAGGAGATGCCTGTCAACAGGACAGAGAGAAACAGAGTGAGAAGGTGATGCACAACACATTTACCCCACAGCACACACTCTGTTTTTACACTGCCTTGTCCAAAACAACTTCCAACTGCAGTCTATAAAATACATCATTAAGCATGGAAATCATCACTCAGCTCTGATAGCTCATAATTTCTGGTCTAAAACAATGAAAAAAAACCCCAGTCAAACGGGGTCAAAGTGTGTGATAGACAGAGGAAGCTTACTCGTGCAACACAACCGGAGGGCGCGACAACCAGTCCGGTACTGGACACATCCGCTTTTAGAGGGGAGGGAGTCACTATCACAGCACTGGTGTGGCCTGGAAAAGGTGCTGAAATAAAAACCAAGCATAAATCATTACCAGTCGGCATACTGGTACCACTGTGGACACACACAAATTAACACAATGACGCAGTGTTAATCTCGTCAACGAAATTAATGACGAAAATATTCATTGATGAAGGGATTTTTAATTTAGTCAACGATGACGACGACTAGACGAGGCATCGCACCATGACGATATAAGAAGTACATGTGATTTCATCATATTATTGACAAAAATATGATGAAATGAAAACATCATGAGACGTTTACTATATCCTAAAACATTTTAGAAAGAACATGGGTGATTTAAATAGTCCCAATCACAGACACACATATACTGTTGTAAAGGAACACTAGAAAACGCGTGCTCATTATCGACAGACAAGCAGCTATCATTAAGGAAACATCTGGACTCATTTCTTCCATTTCATCGCCGTGCCTTCAAAAAGCCGTACAGTATGGCAGACAATCCACCAGAACCGGGGAGGAAAAGGTCAAATATATGGCAGTTCTTTATTATTTCGGTCGTTTTTCTGACCATACGTACTCCCACAGTTTTCACCATATCAATTCCATTGCAGCGGTAACAGGTCCGGACTAATGCTGCGTAGTGTGCTTGTATACAGCTAACTGATCGGTCCACTGGTTTTTTGTTTAACTGTTGTTTTTAATCGCTTATTTTCCCTTTGAAAATGAATGGGGAAGGGTTTCTAGTGGTCGGCTATGACGAGGGACTGCACACAGCGGCAGTCGATGGGTTCAGTGGTCTTTGGCTCTGCGAAGCGAGTTGCAAGCTCAAACCAGTATGAATCAAACACTAATGCTGCGGCGCAATCACATTTGCGTTTTTTGGCAGAAATGCATCTCTAGTTCTTATCTACAGTTAAAGAATTGTTACAATTTGACAAATGTAATTTCATCAATGAAAATGACATTATTTTAGTCAGTGAGTTATTCACTAAATTTACTAATTGAAACGAACTAAACAGGCCTGACCATTACAGTGACAGAGAGAGAGAGAGAGAGACAGAGACACCCACCCGTCAGTATGAGCTGAGGGGAGGGGATGGGGTTGGCAGGAACGATCCTCTGGACGCGGCCGGATTTTTTGGTCGGGCCGGAGGGCTGGATGGGTCTGGGCATGGCGAAGCTCTGCGTCTGGGGGGGTATTGAGGGCTGGGGGGTCACGGGTGAAGCTGGGGGCTGGGGAGGGAGCAGACAAGGGGAGAAACTGGACCTGTGACTGAAGGTGGTGGTTGCGTTGCTGGGGGTCACTGGCGTGGACGGGGCCGTGTGCGTGATCACAGACAGTGGGGGTGGGGCGGCGCTGTTGGGCAGAGGGGTGGGCAGGACAGAATGGGCTGTCGGTGGAGGAGGCGGAGGTGGGGCGAGAGGCGGGTCTGCCATCTGTGGAGTGGCAGTAAAGAGCGGCATGTAGTTCTGTGTGTAGGCGGAGCATACGGTGTTACCGCTGCTCTGATTGGCTAAGGAGTTTGTGTTTACTAAGGGGTCAGACGAGGGGATGAGCTGCTGATCCAGAGTGATGGACGGCAGATCGATGGAAGGGAGGATGGGAGCCTGTAGAGAAGGACAGAAAGATGAAACGGTGACATCAGGCGACAAGAGAGGAGCAAAAGAGCATTCCTCTGTGCCTGTGAAGCATCAGCAGTGAAGGTGCCTCTGTTTTCATTGAGTGAAGACAGTTTGGATGTTGCATGTTTCTGTGCTATGACGAATCACCTGTGGTATGATTTGGAGAGCAGTAGAGGAGTGACACTAGCAGGTGTACTACTCAGGGAGAGTCTACATGGATGTTAGTGTGCGAGTGTGTGTGTTACCTGTGTTTGGGAAATGCTGGTATGTAAAGAGGTCACGGTTGGGGCAGTGGGGGAAGAGGAGAGGAATGCAGGCTGACGGTGAAACAGATCTGATTCAGCAGAGAGAAGGATAGATTCAAAATAAACAGATTACAAAAGAGAAGACAATGATCTCTACGAAGTCATGCTCTTTTCATTTACACAATTAAGATTCCTGTTAGTGTTATTTCAGTATCAAAATGTGTGTGTGTGTGTGTAGATTTAGCACAGGGACAGACAGATCAACAGATCAGAATAAAAGACACCAGCAGACACGTACTATCACTATGCCATGACTTGAGAGTAAATACATCTCTCTTGTCTTGGTACTTTACAGGGCAAAGGCATGATCCTAAGACTGTGTTACTTCACCATAATATCTCTAAAACCACACATTAGAGACATGGCTTTTGTTGTGTGGATGATGAGGGTGGTGGTGCAGAGTGATTATTTGTTTGTTTAGTTTTGTTTAATGATTATGTGTTTGTTTAGTTTTGTTTTGTGAGTATGCATTTGTTTAGTTTACCCTGTAGGGGCTCAAAGGTGTCCATGAAGTCCAGGTTGGGCTGCAGCGGGATCAGGCCTGGCTGGATCATGTCTGCATTACCTGCGTGGGCTGCGCAGACACAGGGACAGAGAGGGGGAGAATCAGGCTCTGTGAAATCAGATGACTGACTAAAACAAGGTTTGGTTTGATTAGAAGAATGCAGGCCAAGAGCACAAGGTTATTACAGTCGTCACATAACCACTTTTCAAAAACTACCTATGTGTATATTAATTAACTGTAAGTACACAATTATCTGAGTATATTAATTAACTGTAAGTAGACAATTATCTGAGTATATTAATTAACTCTAAGTACATAATGAACTATGATTACATTAATTAACTATAAGTACGTTAAGCCATCGGAGGAAGCTCCTCCATATTCTGACACAAAGTGTCTTTCCATTTGTGAATGAAACACTTGCCTACGTGTTACCAGGGCAACCATGTAAGTTGTTCTTCTCAGATGCACACAGTAGCTGGCTGTTTCTAAGGCTGTGTACATATCATCAACCTCTTTTCTAGTCTGTAGCTGCAGACAATATTGCTCACAATATGAAAACATAAAAGGACTTTATCCGTGACTTAAAAATCTTAAAACCTTAAAAACAACGACAACAACACACACACTTTAAAACTTGCTGTTGAATGTAAACTCTCCCCACAAGCTCTGGGACCCAAACGTTTAGTCTCGTGGCATCTAAAAGCCACAGAGGATGCACACACTCATACACACAGTCAAGAAAACCTCTGCACATCATTGTCACTGAGGTCTCCAAACAGTACCATCCTATTCACATCTCATTTCACATTCGTCACAGGGAGTAATTCCCCAGAATGTTCAGAGAACATGTCCAGCTCAAGGAGACAGATGCTTCTGGGAAAAGCTGCATTTTAATCAGTTGAAAGTGCAGAGTTCTCTTGGTCACAATTATGGATCTGTGTCATTTCTTACTGTAATCATGGATTCATGTCATTTCTTACTGTAATTACGGATTCATGTCATTTCTTACTGTAATTATGGATTCATGTCATTTCTTACTGTAATTATGGATCTGTGTCATTTCTTACTGTAATTATGGATTCATGTCATTTCTTACTGTAATTATGATCTGTGTCATTTCTTACTGTAATTATGATCTGTGTCATTTCTTACTGTAATTATGGAGCTGTGTCATTTCTTACTGTAATTATGGAGCTGTGTCATTTCTTACTGTAATTATGGAGCTGTGTCATTTCTTACCGATCTCTCTGGGGTTGGGCCAGGCGACAGGCTGATGGGATGTCAGCGTGGAGAAGAGCGTGTCTGAAAATTCGGACATCAGCAGATCCATGTCGAACAGTGGGTCCATCTCCATGGGCGCGGGCGACTCCCTGCTCTTCCGGGAGTTGCGGCGACTGGCTCCCCCTGTCTCCTCATCCTGGCAGAAGGACACACGGAGCGTGTCTGGAAAGACTTCCCCAAAAAGAGAATACTGCTCCTCTGCACCCTTGTGTGGTCAAGATGCAACAGGCAGAGCGTTAGTCAAGACACAAACACAGCGCAAGCCAAAGCAAGCTGCACAACAATCCACCAACACTCAGCTCTATTACAAAGGCTTTAGTCCCATTAGTGTCATAACAATGCTTATAAAACAATCATCATTCACTCCAGACTTTCATCAGCATGAGACATCCACAGTGGAACAGTAAGGTAATGCTGCCCATCTCTTCATTCACACACACCACAGATGTGAGTTATAAGTGTGATGCCGGTAGTGTAATATGTGAAGCCGAGCTGACTGACAACTCAAAACACGGCCCACCACATCGCCGTGATGTCACAGCACATGCATCGTGAGTTCAGCGTCGCCTCACCAAACGGTTTTAGGAGTTTAGACACACTGAGTAAACAGTTACCTTGAGCAGGCTGGAGAGATCCTCGTCTTTGTGTTTCTGTAACTGCAGAAAGCACCAGGATGTTATAAGATGAGCAACACACAGTGATTGCTTCAAAACAGGTATCTATCAGACAGTTTCTCCCCAACAAGTTTCAGAAACTGACAGAAGAAAACACGGGTCTCCATGGACCTTCTGAATGAGAAGAATGTTCTAGAATGCTTCGGAAATACGTACAGCACCGGGGAGCTTTACAAAAGCCTTGTGGTACAAAAAAATATAGAAATAATAAACAAACAACCCAACAAAGGAAATAAAACCCATAAATGCCTGCTCACCCTTTTCTTAAAATATGTCCTCCACTTATGATACTCTCTGATGACGATTTCGATTCTCCTCTTCCAGTACTTCCCCTCTGTGGCCACGGCCTGAGGGCAGGACAGCAATTGAATGATAAAGACTGTCTGAGCTTTCCCCAGAAGAAATACTGACTATATGTCACAAAGGGGGAGAGAGAGAGAGAGAGAGAGAGAGAGAGAAAGAGAGAGATGGGGCCTCTGACTCACCTCTGCCAGTCGATGGACTTCAGAATGCATTGTTCCATCCAGCGGTGTGTCAAAGTGACATACAGGGTTCTCTCTCTTCTCCACATCTGTACAAATCAGACAGTTCAGACACAGACAGTGAGGTGAATGTACAGATACACCACGATACAGACTCACTGATGGTACAGCTGAGAGAGAGCATGCTTTCCACACGTACACTGGATGTACCAGGCTCTCCAGATGGCGTTGTTCAGCCGAATCTTGTCCCGCCACAGCAATTTCAGGCCTTTAAAGTTCTTCCATTTGGGTGACACCAATTTCCCACTTAAAGAAAAAAGACAGTCAATAATTAAAGATATGCATTAATCAAACATTAAAGAGACTTTAAAAAAAACAGACCAAAGATTCAAAAATAGTACTCAAGGTTGGGAGTGCATGAAATAGCAGATACTCACTTACACCAATATCTGAGAGAATAAAACACCAACAATCTGAATTTTATAAACTGTATAAAATCATAAACAAAAACCATAAACAGCACTCAGTAAGACTGTATGATAAACAAAAAAACAAAGCAGACCAGCAGGAGAATGTGTATAGTGTGTGTGTGTGTGCACTTGCTGTAACTGAATGTGCATCTGCGGTTATCTAAGCGCTGTAACTGAATGTGTGGACGCTATAAATGAACTTGTATGTGTGTGTTTTGTGCGTGTGTGTTGTAACTGAATGTGTGTGTGTGTGTGCGTGCGCGCGTGTGTGTGTACGTGTGTTTTGTAACTGAATGTGTGTGTGTGTGTGTGTGTGTGTGTGTGTACACGTGTTGTAACTGAATCTGTACTGGCCATCAGGTCTGTGGAGTCGGAGTCGGAAGCAAAATTGGGTTACTAGAGCTGGAGTCAGAGTCAATGGTACCATAAATTGAGGAGTCGGGGTCAGAGTTGGAGTGTAAGGTTTTGTGTAGCGACTCCACAGCCCTGCTGGCCACTGTTTTTCCAGCCCTGGCTCCTGACACTATAAAGCTGTGGTGACTCACTAACCCTGTTCTGTGTCTCCTGTTGACCAAAAAACAGTCAGACAGACTGCGTGTGTTTGTGTGTGTGTGTCTGTGTGTATCTGCATACGTGTGTGTGTCTGCTGTAGACCAGAACACAGTCAGACAGACTGCGTGTGTTTGTGTGTGTGTGTCTGTGTGTATCTGCATACGTGTGTGTTTCTGCTGTAGACCAGAACACATTCAGACAGACAGAGGAGCTGCAGGCACACCTGTCACCACAACAGATTATACACATCGCCACACAGCATGCAAACACAAAAAACTACAACTGGGCTATGCTCAGATTTTGTGAGGAACACAAATGGTTTACTCGATGACTGAGACAGTGTCTAGGGTTGGACGTGGGAGGGGAGCCGTTTCCCTTCCCTTGGTGCTGGAGATACTGGAATGTTCTGCTTTGATTAAAAAACCATAAGACTGTCTGTTGTCAACATGGCCTTCCCTCACCACACCTGCACAGGCCAAGGGGTTTGTTTATAAGTTTGTGAGCTCTCAGTCTTCCCCCAGCCCCCTGGACATTCCTGGACATGGGAATTCCCTGGCTGTGAACGAAGTTCCCCCACCCATCCCTGCCCTCCTCCTCGGCCCATCTGGCCTGTTGGTAAAGTGATCGGTGCCCTGTGAAGGTCAGAGGATTGGGTGATGGATCTGACCATGTTTTCCTCTGCAGAGCAGCACCGAGCCTGCCAGCCTGAATCAGGTCACACCTGTTAGATAACAGGCAGGGTCACTGTTTGGTGTAGAGCAGAAATCTACAGCAGCAGCGCTGGTTGAGGAACTATATGGCCAATCAACCAATCAGTGCCCCTTATTCCCTTCCTTTTCACTGACTTCATCCAAAACATTTCTTACATCAATGCTGCTCTCAACCCTTGGTCTATGGCTTCATCCTAATAATATAAATAAGGACCAAACTTTTTAAATATTTTCAATCATCTGTTTCTTGGAAGACAAATCAAAATTAAAATATATTTTTTAAAAACAATATTACCATACACATATACGACCTGAAGTTAATGCTGCACTTCCTAAATGAATTAATATGCATGTACCCGCCCATGGAAGCAGAGCAGATTGCCTTCTTTCGCACCCTGGGGTGCTGTGCAGGAGAGCTGGGACACAAATATAATTTTTCTAATCAGTCAGGGCTCATACACATAGCACCGTGAGCACTGAGCACACAAAACCAGACAAAACAGGGAGGGTAACCCAAGGTCTCTCAAACCTCCGAGAACTACCAGTCACAAGCCTTTGCTTTGACTTTGTTCTTTCACTCTCTTACACTATATCTGTTTTAACTGGCTCTGTTTCCTCCTCTGGCACCTCTGACATGTGTTTGTGCTTTAGTGACCTCACACACAGGCCCGGTGTAATCCTCTGAATTACAGCAGAATCAATTCTAAGACTGCTGTTGGATAATGTCACAGCTACTAGAGTGATGGCCCCTCTGTTGTGAAGTGCAGACTGGCAAGGAAAGAAACTGCACTGAACTAATATTGAAACATGGACTTACTAACTGCTTCAATGTTCTGTTATGATGTTACATATACAACATTGCATACATATAATGTTACATATCCTTCTACACTAGGTACAGAAAAAACAAACAAACACGTGTTTCATTATGAAACATGTGTTTGGTGTTTAGTAGAAAGTGTTATGAGGAGTGTAATCTCTCAGTGTGTCTGTGTTTAGTTGTGTTTCTGCGTCAGATAAGGCCTTTCTACATAACAGATTAGTGCCAACTAATTATACAAAATATCTGCTTGATAGATTTCTGTGGAAGAATGCAACACCAGTTATACTCAGAACTTTACATTTGAAAGTTCAAGATCATATCCTCAAACAGATGCAAGGGGAATTTATGGACAGTAATTTGTAGGTGCTTGTTATTTACTGTTTAATACTCACATTGTTTATTTTGGATTCAGTCCTTCCTCAATCAGTTACAACTCCATGTGTGCTATCGTATAAAGACACAATTTATTTCCCTTGATTACTTTATCATATTTGGTGTGGGTGGCAGCTGTAGTTTACCAGTGTTGGTACACTATCAAAGCCAGACAAAATGCATCAGCCCACTCATCAACAAACTTCACAAATTGAAGTTTGAAAAGAAAAAAATTGAAAAGAAAACTGGCAAAAATGTCATATTCATATTTACTCAAAAGCCCAACTTCAAATTTGGAAGCTTCCCATTTTTCAGCCATTATGTAACTTCTCCACAGTCTGATGAGACAGGTGACTGTGAGGCTGGTCACAAGAGTTAACGCTGTCATGCTTTCACTACTCCTCCACAGAAAATAAACGCCTCTCTCATATGAACCTCCTTTGAGCTAGGACCCTAAGGAAAACAAAGTTCCCATGGGGCACTGGTGTCAAGCATGCTTTGGACTGTTTTGTAACAGAGGCAGATGCCTGCTCCTGGAGTCTCGTGCCCTGGAGTCTGACCCCACATCCACTCCCTGAAAAACACGCTAAGCTTCGGTTACTGCAGGGAGTACAGAGCAGTCCTCCAGTCCACTCATGTTCTGCACCACAGCTCTGATGGCAGAGACAGGCACACCCAACTCAAACATGCAGGCTATGCAAAAGTCCAATGCTAGTCAAAACCTCCAATCCAAAGGGAGAGAGAGGGGGAGAGAGAGAGAGAGAGAGAGAGAACAAAACCAAGAACAAAAAGTTCTTTGTTGTGCTGTGTTTGAGTTATGATGTTTGCAGACGTCACAGTGACGGCGCCAGGTTTTTTTTTTTTTTTTTTAAGAAAACACTAGACGTGATCTGCTTCATTACCGTAATTAACTACTATGATAATATGACCTGTAATCTGCGGTCAGTCTTTATGTTGTTACAGCCCCAACCCCTTGACTTTCCCATGTGCTCCACAGCTGTGTTCTCTAACCTTCCCTAAACTATAACTTCTATATAACCAAACTATAACCATGCCACTCTGCCTGTGTGTTTTGTTAAAGTTCTGCATCACAAACATATGGCTGTTGTCAGACCAGACAGAGCCACATACAGTTGGACGACAGGCTAAAGAAGAGCCATCACCGCCAGCTCGTCTTTTCTTAGAGGAACAACATGGGGAACCAGAGCACCACTCTGCGAGAGCAGATAAACAGTGCGAGAGCAATGGAAAGAGAGGTGAAAGCTGAGAGAGGGAGCTTGGAGCGTCTGTGATTGGCACAGGCTGTCATGTGATTTCTGACACAGCCTGGGCACTGTGGCGCTGACAGCGGGCAGAGGGGGACACAGCGGGTCAAGTGAGCAGCTCATATTGCCCATGTATCTGGACTCAAGTGTCCTCTTCTGACAGACAGGCACTACACCAGCTCGACCTTACAGGCCTTTCAACACACCCAGCTGTCCACACTACAACAACTCTCTTTTATTTTAGCATCCATGTCCCTTTCTCACCCCGCGCACAGAGGCCACACTGTCTATCTTTCAGACACGTCCCCTTGTCCGCCACTATTTCACTCTGGCTTTAGACACTGAAATCGGTAAAACTAAAATAACAAACTCAGTGTTAAGCTGTGTCAGGGGGCTTTTCCCTGTATAAGACCATATGAACATGTCTGCGTATACTGAGATACAGAGAGTCTTACATTCTGTCCTGGCATACAGCAGTGCAACATCTGTGTTTCCCCCATGCCACCCTCATTTCACTTTCTCTATCTGTACTTTTGGACAGGAGTTGATGCTGTGAACACTCAGCTTTTGTTAACAGCTCCAGAACAGGGTAAAAAAGCCCTTGCTTTTGTAAACACACTCACACTCTCTCTATCCCTCTCTCTCTCTTACACAAACACACAAACAAACACACACACTCACACACAAACATACACAAACACACACTTGTTTTTTTCCCAGCATGCATCTGACCTTGACATTTTGGAAGGAATGTCTTGGCAGGTCACAGAGGTGCTCAGAGATCTTTTTCATGCTTTCAGTGTCTTATCCAATCTTACGCTTTCAGTGCCTTATCCAATCTTATGCTTTCAATGTCTTATGGTGTTGTGCACAAAGCAAATCTTATGTTGTGCACATATATGAAAGCAAGTCTGGTATCACAAGACAACAAAGAATATAAAACAAGTGACATTTTAACTGTTCAAATGAGCACTGATGATAATTAGGTTTAGAGGACGACTGAAAAATCAAACAGGCCTTCTGGGTCCCATAGTTCTGGGTTTATATGGTCCTGCATGTTTGCAATAACACAACACAGTTCATTCCTACTCAAGCACTTAGACAGCCCTGCAGTGGGATAAGTCCTAACACACAGCCCTGCGGTGGGATAAGTCCTAACACACAGCCCTGCAGTGGGATAAGTCCTAACACACAGCCCCTTAGTGGGATAAGTCCTAACACACAGCCCTGTAGTGGGAGAAGTCCTAACACACAGCCCTGTAGTGGGATAAGTCCTAACGCACAGCCCTGCAGTGGGATAAGTCCTAACGCACAGCCCTGCAGTGGGATAAGTCCTAATGCACAGCCCCGCAGTGGGATAAGTCCTAACACACAGCCCCGCAGTGGGATAAGTCCTAACACACAGCCCTGCAGTGGGATAAGTCCTAACACACAGCCCTGCAGTGGGATAAGTCCTAACACACAGCCCTGCAGTGGGATAAGTCCTAACACACAGCCCTGCAGTGGGATAAGTCCTAACACACAGCCCTGCAGTGGGATAAGTCCTAACACACAGCCCTGTAGTGGGATAAGTCCTAACACACAGCCCCGCGGTGGGATAAGTCCTAACACACAGCCCCGCAGTGGGAGAAGTCCTAACACACAGCCCTGCAGTGGGATAAGTCCTAACACACAGCCCCGCAGTGGGATAAGCCCTAACACACAGCCCCTTAGTGGGATAAGTCCTAACACACAGCCCTGCAGTGGGATAAGTCCTAACACACAGCCCTGCAGTGGGATAAGTCCTAACACACAGCCCTGCAGTGGGATAAGTCCTAATGCACAGCCCCGCAGTGGGAGAAGTCCTAACGCACAGCCCTGCAGTGGGATAAGTCCTAACACACAGCCCTGCAGTGGGATAAGTCCTAACACACAGCCCCTTAGTGGGATAAGTCCTAACACACAGCCCTGCAGTGGGATAAGTCCTAATGCACAGCCCTGCAGTGAAATAACAACAGGTATTATGCTGATTCATTACATAAAACAACTCTGAGTCTGAGCTTGGTCTCCACCGGAACAACAGACCAGTCCAGAAGTTGCTCTTCTTTGTTTGTTAGTTATTTTTTTAAACCCTAATAAGGTAACTACAAATGCTGACACAATGACTCCAAATTTACAGGCACAGGTCAGTCCATGTCAATAAACTTCTGTGACATTAGCAGTAAAAAATTCTCGTTATTTAACAAGACAGTGTGTAATGGAATCAGGTTACAAGAAAACCTTAGTTACCTTGGCTTCCACTGAGAGTCCGGTACAGCACCTTACAGGACATGCATAGCTAACTAAGCTTCCTGTCCATGTGGCACCCATGCTTCATGACAGCTAAATCACAGCAATAAACAAATGAGGACATGTGGCTTGTTTCTCACAGGAACATTCACAGTAACCACCGTGGTCGAAATCCATTATTAAATGCACAATCTTCCAATAACATGGGAAATGTAATTACTGTCATCGTGCCAATCGTGGAATTGCTGCTGACAGTTACCCCTGGCAACGCAGAGCCCTATTTTTGCTCTCATAACTTGCTTCTCTATGTACATGAGACATGGCTGTGGGTACAGTAAGTGTAGAAAGAAAACATCAGTGGTGTGGAACTATTTCATCACTTCAGCAGGCAATGACAGAACTGTTATGTTATTTAGAGGATATGAGGCAGCTTCCGTTAGCAAGAAATTAGAAACAGTGGCAGATACAGTGGTGCTTATCAAAGATGCATTTGAAAATTGCTGAAATTCACCAGGGACGGTCTGAAGGATAAAGCAATCACAGACAAAACCACAGAGTTCATGGCACTTCAGAACTAACCCTTTTCAACTGTGGAAGATTTGGCCAATTAACTGAGAATTTGGAATCCAGTTACACTCTGCTGGGACGGTGCTACTTTTCTGACCCTGTTGGATCTGTCCAGGGCTGTCACACACATGTGCGACCTGATCAAAGCTAACATCACAGACATCAGCTGCACAACTGATATGGATGTTAGTCTGACTATTCCATCTGACTGATGACTCCAATTAATCTATGATCTATCTTGACAGAATTTTTGCCTTTCTTACCCTCTGTACACATCAGCCGCGAAGTATAATGTGAACTTGTTTTGAAATGGAAAAAAAGGTAAAATGATCAATTCTCAAGCATATCAAGCTGTTAGCTGTTATTATCAGTTATCAAATGCTAATGAACGCTGTATTTGTGTATCCATAATTAAATGGATATTTTTTTTAAGTTTATCAATCATATTTTAAATTACATTTTATATCTGTTTTTCATTATATTTTAAACTTTTTACATTAATTCTGATGTTTCAATTCTTGGCTGCCACCAGCTCATAACTGCCTTTGCTGGTATACTGTTGGTGAGCATTGGTTTCCTTCCTTAGCTACAGCGGTCACAGAACTGGCGTAGCATTTCCACAGGTTCAGTAAGAACTCAGGGTGTGGCCAGCACCTGCTCACTGTGGAACATCAACTATCTAACTTCACAAATCTGTCCTCCAATGAATTATGACACAGAGAAAACTGCATACAACTCCGCCTTTGTTTCATCATGTACATGCCCTACACTCAATCACAGACATACAGACATTAAACAAGTACACAAGACTACGCACACTTTCCTTCATCTAGTTTTTACTGAGTTCAGACACAGGAGGCAGTGTATATGTTTGTGTTCTGGTGAGTTTTAGGTCTGGGTCCAGCTGTAGGCTCAATGCTGGGCTTTCTGCTGGTGCCAGTACCATGGGCTATTCTTAGAAGACTCTGGAATGAACAGACAGCTAGGGGTTTCCTAAAACGCTGACAGACTCTGCTTCACTGGCTGCTGACATATCCCTGTGTTTGTCAAGAGGGCCTCAGGTCTTCTACACTTCTGTATTTTTCCAGCCTGTGGGACTGCGAGTGACTTTATGACACGCATAAACCTCCTATGAGTTCATAGCCAGGACACAGCCAACTTATATCATGCAGTGGTCCATTTTTAATTATTTGCAATTATATCATAAAACATCCTTCTAACCTTTTTTTTTTAAACAATGCAGAGGGATGGTGCTTCTCACACATGCTGACACTGATAAGATTTTGGACGGGACAGAGTCTGGCAGTTAAACGTGGTGGGGCGTTAAGCGTGCCCTGGCTGGCCCCAGGACAAAGGCATTGTGTCTCACCCTCACTTACTTCCTGCTGTTTCTTCCTCTCCCTCCACATACTCAGCACCAGCCTGTCCACTCACTCTCTGTTTTCACTCAATCTTCTGATCTCTCTTTTACTTACCACTGATGAAAAGAGCAAAAAGTCAAGCACTTGTTTAGGCTGCACTGTATACATGATCGAAGTCAGTGTTGTTACATATAACAGTGAGACGATTCGTAGTTTCATATGGGTCTAACGGAAAGAAAATGCATTTGTTTTGGTGATTAGTCTCACGGGAGTGGAGGAGGATATTAAATGACAGTACTGTGTAGAATTTCTTACAGTATTGCTGTGAATTTATCAACATTCAGCAGATTCAGCATCACTCATAATAAGAATTCCTCATAAGTCACATGTTATGTGTTAGAAGTCATATGTTCTTTTAATGTGTAATATATTCTACAACATGTAGAGGTGCTGGAATGAGTCATCAGTACAGACTGTTGTTAATGTGAAATATCTCAGGCCTGTTGATGCCTCATCACTAACAGGCTCCGGCACTTTATTAAGTCAGTTATTCCACTCAACAAATCAAATTAATCAAGACAGACATCTGTCATCTGCTGAACAGCTACCAACCTCAAACAAAGAGAAAGGCAGAGGAAGACAATTTGAAGGAAGTCTGAGATGTCAGCAAGGATCTGAAAGTGTCAAAATCAACTATTTATTTGACTGTACTTAGGGGTTCTGTGGCATAACCTTTAAAGGTTTGATCTAACCTTCCAACGGTTTTGATGGTCTGGACTAGTTACACGCTGGTAGGACCATACTGTTTGAATGGCAGAAATGACTGTCTGTAATTTTTATAGATGTGTACTGATTGTAATAGTGTAACTGGCCTGATGAATTTGACATGGCACATGGCCTTGTACTCTCTCATTGTTTCCAGGCAAGGGTGCTAACATTCACATGGTGAAACTCAGCTCTCAGAGCCAGAGGAATGTGTCAAACCCCAATCTATAGATCTGTTTTAAAGTAAGAAAATCATTGGCGAGAAAAAGAGATGCAAGTAATGATTTCCTTAGAGTTTGGCCAGCCTATATGCTGACCAGGGGTCACTTTCCTCAAAGACTGATTTTATCTCCTTCACATTATTAATTTATTAATGGGGCTTCAGTCCGGCCTAGTTCAGGACAGTTGGTCACTGTAACAGTTGTTATGACATGAGTCGGTGTGGAGGTAAAAACACATCAACAGTTATGCTATTTGGTAAGTGGTTCATCTGGAATTCCCACAAGTATAATCAAAGCAACCTAGAATGTTCCCCAAACTTCCAGACATACCAGCATGACTTGTAAGGATACATAACTGTCATTATCTAACCTGATGTGTCAGAAATGACAGTTCCCATACATCCAACAACACACATAATGTGGATTCACTCTATCTTATTCAGGCAATACTATGTTTTAGTATACCGTGTTGTATATACCATTGTTTACTATGCATGAATTCATAGTTAATAGCCAGCAATTGGTTGCTCCCAAACAATTGTCCTGCGACGGCAGAACAAAGTACTACATTAAGAAACAAAACTGCTCAATGGCGTGAGGAATTTCAAGTGTCTGATTCGACAAACGTTGCTCCACATGACGCTTTAGTCACTAAAAGTTGCCCTGGCAATCCAGTATGTGTAACAGTAAACTAGCTTACATACCCATGACTGTGATACACGACATTCTGAATTCAGTTTATACCAGTATACGGTGTGTTATGCCTTTTCGTAGAAACGAATCTATACATAGCATTTCTGTCAATGCAGGATCTGAGCCACATTGAGAACACATAGCTTGCGGGGTTAAAGATTTGAGTTACCTGCAGAAGCTAACGTCTTAATTTAGTCAAAACGATATTCAAACACAACTCAAAGGTAGCGACTCACACAGGTTAGTCCAATAGGCTATAGATTAAATAAACTGTTTGCCAGTGTGTGTTAAAAATGGCAAGACTCGTGCATCATGTCCTCTCCAAAATCTCACGTACGCATTAAACTGCAAAACAATTGGCTCTCTCACCATCAAGCAAACTGTTTATGCTTATCAACTAGTAACTATTTCTATAGTAGTCGGAAATCATGATTGTTCAAGTGCATTGACTTACAATCTGGCATTGTCGTTAAAGTCACCCAAGATACACAGGCGATCAATGTACGGTAAGTCAGTTGAAACGCACACTTAACTACAACACACCAGATCAATATATTGGTAGTTCAAACTCTTGATCACACTTCGTTCATATTTCATACAACGAATGCGGTTACGCAAAATCCAGAGATGTCAGAACCTGACAGCTTTGCTCGATCCACATTTGCCTGCTGAGTGGAAATGCTGGGAAGATATCGACTGTCAAATATGCTGTCCATGGCGAGAGGCTAAAGCTGTTTCACCACGTCCACATTAGAAAGCTGAGCAGAACTTGAAAAGGGGAAACTCGTGACTTAATAAATGACAATGATGTGCGTACGCTGTGTTTGCAAAATTGCAACTACCGTACATGTAAATAACGAAATTGACGAACGGGAGTATTTTTAAACGCTTCAGTCTGTGAATTTCCGTTCACAGATGACTGACTACTTGGTGTCTGGACCGCACTCTATACAATGTTTATAATTCATAGCTACGAAATACAACAAAGAGAGCACAGGAGCGAATCTAACACCTAGAGAACTTTTCTGCGACGCTGCTGCTCCCTTAGGCCAACTAACCTATCTCGCATTGCGTTATTTACTCTTTGAATGACACGGCTCAGTGTGGTCTCAGAATAACATAGGTTAGGTGCAACAGAAAGCAAGCCAGCTACTACAAACTTGCCAACTAACGCTAGCTAGCCACCTGTGCGCAAAGGGAAACTTCATATCTACGTAGTTCGTTGTCTTGCTTAAGATCGATGTTTGCTGCGAACTGCATGCATTTCTAGTCGACAATTAGCTAGATCTTCATCGAATACTCACCTGTAAGCAAGAGTCATACATTCGAAAAGTTTTGTAAGAGATGCATCAATGGAAAGGTGTGAAGTACTCGTCTTTCCAAAATGATATGTCTGACAGGTCTGCTTGTTCACTGTGTCGAAGTCGTAGCCTTTTTTGGGTGGATGCTCACTGTGCGGGGAAGACACCATGAAATGACCGCTGTGAATTATCTGTGACTCGCGTCCATCCGATTTTTTAAATCCAAGATGTGACTCCTCTGTATCAGAATCGTCGTCCTGCTCTTGTTTGACATTCATCTGGGCCCGTCTGTAAAGTCGCATTCCTCGATTAGCCATGGCGAAAAGTATTGCTTCTCCGTTTAGTTTTGTTGACTTCGCCGTTATTTACACAACACTTTCAATCAACACTTTTTCATCACATTCCCGCCAATGTCTCCTTCTGAGAAAATTACATTCTGGCTCTCCCTCATTGGCCCCCTTTCTATTAATCTGCTTTCTTTAAGTTACGTTTGTTAGCTCCGATGCTACAAGAAACTCCAGTATTGGATTTTGTGTTTAACTCGACGCAAGCTGTTCCTCCGTCACAACTGAACCAATCGTGATAGGCTGAAGTCAGGGCACACCCACTGAGGGGCACAAGCATCGAATAAAAGTTGTCTAGGTTGACGGCAACCTGACCAATAAGCTAAAAGTGGACAAGCAAACAAAACGGTGCTGTAAAATCTCATCGTACAGAAACCAATTTAGTCCGTAAAAAAAGTTTATTTTCGTTTTAAGAGGAGAGAAGACCATACAAAGTGCATATTTACAACGTTTTAACAGGTGAAAGATTTCAGCACTGGGAAGGCTGGAACACAGCAGTATATTTACATTTCGCAATAGATCAGTGTTTCACAGGATTTAGTGAAAAAGAGAAAAAAAACTCACTGCTTTGCGGAAAGACAAATCGAGGCTCTAAATGAGTCTGAAAAGTAAATTTAGAAAAATGCTCTTAACCAGTAGTGTATATTTGAAACATTTATGACAACAAACTTACTGGTCAAAATACAAAAGAAGAGCTTATCTAGTAAGAGTCTATGCAGAGGCTTGTCTGCTTAGATAACAGAAACGCCACAAACAACAGCAACATCAACATCAACAGCAACATAACCAGTGTTTTAGAGTGTGGTCCAATCAATGGGTGTCTTTCCAGATTTTCTCAGCAACTCATTGGTCTTTGAGAAATGCCTGCAGCCAAAGAACCCACGGTGTGCAGACAGTGGGGATGGGTGCACAGTCTGAAGGACATGGTGTCTTTTCTACAAAGAAACAAGATGGTGGATTGGAGATTAAAAAAAGCACCGAGGACTTCAATGGTTTCCAAAGGTTAAGTGCAGCAACTGCCTAAGAATTTTTAAAAGTTTTGTATTACAAGTATATACATAAAATTAGAGGAAAATTAGAATCAAATTAGAATCTAGGACTTGAAAAGAGGAATGTCTGTTTAAAAAAAAAAACGGCAGTTAAAAACAGTATTTAGCACACTAAGTATTACAACAGGCCTGTATGTGCAATATCAGGGTGAAAAAACAACAACAACCAAAACCTCTCAACATACCCTATTAATGGCAGCCCCTTTCTTCTGTGCATAGGAGCCCCAAAGCATAAAGACCACACCCTCCAGGTTAGCATTCAGCCAACTGACCACAGCATCTGTAAACGTCTCCCAGCCTTTGTCTTTGTGAGAGTTGGCCTGGTGTGCCCGCACGGTCAGCACTGCGTTCAGCAACAGGACACCTAAAAAAAGAGAGAGACAAGGCCATAGCTTATAGTGGTACAAATGGGCATTTTTCAAAGAAAAAGTTCAATATGAAACATTTCACATATGGACTTATTGTAATTCTAGCTTGTGTTTGTCAGAACCTATATGTTTACATTGTGATCAGTCACTTAACTGAGTTTTTTTCTGAGGGGGGTTATATCCATAATATAATAAACTGCTATCAAAACTTTGATGACCTGTCATGCTGTGAGACTACTCTTACTCATTCTCACTAGATGTGGATCAGAGCAGAGTTCATCACAACTGCTCTTCAAGACAACATGGAAAATTATTTTTGCTCATTCAGCTAGTCAAATTCAGTCACAATACACCTATAGGATTTCAAAATGAAAAGCAAGAAGAAATACTGGTGTCTTCTATGGATTTATCAGAAAGCCAATCTGCCGCTAAAGCTTTACAATGGCCTGAGATGTGAAAATATGTGAAGGTCCACCAGAATGGCCAAGATGCTATTAAATGGATGTGTATCATGCATTTGAAGCAGGCGGATAGATAACTGTGAGATTATCCAAAAGATATGGGGGTAAACTCAAACTACCTTGTTTGGCCCATCCTGTCAGATCTCCATGACCTGGGTGCTGAAAGCCTTCAATGTCTGAAGCCAATTCTTTGTACATGTTTTCCAAACTATAAAGAAAACACACATTCATCAGAAAACCAGAGAGCATGAGTTCGCTCTTATCTACCACAGTGAACAAAGACAGGTTACAACATATTATTCTGGTATGATTATACTCACTTTAACCTATTAAAAAGGTAAATGTGGACACACCATACCTTGGTGGAGGTGGGACAGGTCTCTGAACACTGAAGCATAGTCCATGTGCTTGGTTTGGTCCATGATAGGGATCCTGACCAAGAATCACCACTTTCACCTGTCAATTAAAAATGGACTGGTAATTACTGGACAGCATTGCTGTTCTTTGTTTTTGCATACACAATATGACTCAGGAACAGGGTTTGTTATTTGACCTGCTTGCATTACTTCAGTCTAGACATCAAAGTGTGTAATTTTCTGTTGTTTTAAGAAATAACACACACAAGAGTAATTTCAAGAGAAAAGTGTAAAAATATTACTGATTCTATGTCGCTTTGGCTAAAAGCGTCTGCTAAATGCTAAATTCTATTCAAAATGTCTGAGATAGCTCAGTAATTAATTGAGAGGCTGGACTGTACCTTACTCATACTTGTCATAAACAAAGTCTTTAATATTGTGATTGACTAGTTATTCCGTTCTGGAGGGGGGAGACTCCCTGGAGGCATGATTTGAAACCAAACTGTTAGGCTCATTCAAAGACAAATTGGCTTCTGACTCTGGAATAAATAAATGACCAAGTATTTTGAGAACATTTCCTTGTAAAGGGAACTTGTCACATTGATACATGGGCTTGTTACAACACAGCTTGGCATTTCCTCAGATGTGTTTTTGATCAATTACTTTGGGGGTGGGGAGTGTGACCTCATTTGCTGTGATAATCTGAAATGCCCGAAACACTAAAGATTTACCATGCCAATAATGTCCAGACTACACATGAAATGAAAGACTATGGACTGTCTATAAACAAGCCTAGGTCTTTAGGCCTTTGTTTTTAACCCCTCTTGCACTGATTTCCCTAATGAATAATTATTAAATGTAAAGAGGGATAAAAAAGAAAAAAAAATCTATTGACATCTATTTTTGGTTGCGTGGTCTATGAATGTCATGCAGGAATAAACTCACGGGATTTCAGAGGCATGAACAAATCAACAATACGTACTTGCCTAGTGGAATAACTTACCAGATAAACTCCATGGTTTATTTCAACACAACGAGGCAGGCTTTACAAAAGAGGGCTTAAAAGAAGTGTACAGAGGTTTTTCCTTTAAGAAAAGCTTATTGCTCTCTTCACATGGAATGACCCGTCCATCCCCACCCCCTTAGATCCTCTGTGAGGCTAACTGAAGAAGCTAATTTGCTTATGTTGAAAGACTGAATAAACACAGACCACTTCAATTAAATATACAGGATACAGCAAGGACAGCTTTTTTGTACAAATGCAATGCATGGGTTAGACAAAACAGTCAGTGTTGTTAATTTAGAAGAGTAGATATGTTATTGCTACAAAAATGAGTTAGGTTATTGTGAGACTTCAGCAGACACAGGGGAATTTCAGAACTCACGTCTTTGATGTTACACATTTGTGTCCAAGTAAAGACTTGGTGGGCAGGTGGATAGACGGTGTGTTTTTGCCTTTCTGCAGCGACAAATGACATCAGCTTTATGGAAGGAAACAAAAACTCTGCATTAGGTGGAAACGACATAATACCACGGCATAATTTTGCATTTCACGTCTCGCGTAACGTTACCGTTTTGAAGTATGGTTTGGAAAACTCTGTGCCAAGCACTCTCCGCCAGGTCTCCCCGAAGCCATCTGGAGCGGAGTTGGCAGCTAACCTCTCTAGTGCCAGTTTCTTGTTTTTGGCGATCCGATCCAGCTGCTCGGGGCTCAGAGCGGGCGAGGGTGACCCATTGTCGGTGTTGGACTTCAGTTTCTTAACCTGTGAAATCACAGTGTATCTCGTGGAATTCCAGTCTCGTTTTGAAATAATGTGGAACATTGAAAGTTTCAAGACGCCTTGGGGGCGGATGGTTAAGACTGCCCATGCCATAGTCTGTTTAAGAGCTCCTTCAACTGTCCAAAACGACGGCGTTATTTATGTATCCCCGTCAACATTTATGTTCATGTTAACGGGGACAAACAGTTATATAGGATTACTGCTGTAGTTTACTGCCGTATAGCTGCGACAAACTCTCATAACAAACACAGACGACTTCTAGGTTGCACACATGTTGTGAATGGTGATTGGTCCGCCTCCGCGGGAAATGACAAGCTTATTGCTGCCACCTGAAGGATTGGCGGTTTCAGGCAACCACATACACGGAAGTTATAGATCCCCGTGAATTCATGATACACTTGTAATTTATATTTATTAGAGTTGGTTTTAAAATATACTGCTAGTAAGTCACTGTTGTAGGTACGCGGACAGATTAATTTTGGTTTCAGATCTTGATCAGAGCTGGATCTGTGACGTAACACTTCCGTCATCGTTTTGCGCTCACTACAGTCTCGCGGCAATTTCAGGACATGGTTAGCTATGGTCCGTAGGTAAATAGCAATAAGACATCGTGTTCTTCTTGTCTTCAGAGATACACTGAGTATCAAATAAGGTAACTTAACAAAACAACTCCTGTTGTTGGCCGTCACAATTACTTCCATAACTGTACATTGCATGAGAGCTGACAACTAACTTAACTGTATTTTTCAGTGACCACTGCCAGTGCAACTCAAATAATATGGCAAACTAGCTGATTTGGCTTGCAAGTTAAAGAAAACTTACATTTTCATCGGTGTCCGCGTTTTCATGGTGTTCTGCCAAAATCCTCTTCTTGTTTGTTGAAGTGAAATAAGAGTGGATGGTCTTCTGTCCGATCATTTTCAAAAAAGATAAAACCTACCTGAGGCGTGTTACTACGCTATACAACTGCAACCTGGATTTGCGCTTTCTGACCAAATGAGCGCACTTTAGTTTAAGTATTCCCGCCAAAGTTCTATGACGCACAATAGATAGGAAAAAAACTCTGGTTTAGTGGGAGGAGAGAGCTCAGTAAAAAATATAGAATTCAGAATGAAATTTGACATTGATGGCGTGTGTTAAGGGTATTCTGAATCAGACAAATTTGGGTACATTAATATACTAACTACTGCATGCACGAATCGCGTAGTAAGGTTTAGTCCATTTTGTCATCTGTACTTTCATCCCTTAGCCTCAAAACTGAAGCTGATAGACTTTCAAAGTGTGATATACACAATACTTTAAGTTACAATGTATCTGAATATAGAGGAGCATTGCAAAACGTTTTCTTTCAGCGCATTTTATCATCAGACGGCGAAAACAACATATATGACGTAATCATGCTTTATTTTACAGACCTGTCAGCTGAATGTCCACATTAGGTCAAATGATGAAAAGAGCTGTGGATAAAAGTTTGTGCCAAATAAAATAGGCCTAAATCTAACAAACGACATAAAATTTGCTTGCGTTCACATCAGTAAGCTGTGGGCGAGGAACTTCAATTTTTCATTACATGTATCTTTGATGAAATCGTCTCTGAAAAGAATATATATTTCAAATTGCACTTTTAAACGGTATCATATTATTTTATGAATCTGTAACCCTTTATTTTCTGCAGCATTTACTTTTTGTTAATGGAAGAGAGGAGTCAAGTGTCTCACTGAGATTTTAAAGGTTGGTTTGTTTGCTAAACCATGACAGGTTTTCTTCAACAGGTCCCAGAATGGATAAGTTTGTGACTCGGGCAAAGAAGCGTGTGGGGGGACAGAGTAAAAAGGATGAATGTCAGAGAGAGAATCTACAAAAAAAGCCTAGAAGTGAGGTCTTAAAAGAGGAGTTTCAGGAGGATGAGGAGGTGAATCAGTTCCCTCAGCCTGTACCTTGGCAGAAGATCGAAGCTGAGGGCCTGGACTGTGACTACAGCTTACTTTTCTCCAAAAAAGAGGCAGACACATTTTTCACACAACTGGAAGAGGAGGTGGTGTACTTTACAGGTGTAAGATCTAATTTATTCTATTTTTATGTAATCATACCATTATCCAATGCATAAAGGCATATAAAAGTAATTTAAATATAGTCAAACTTAAAAAAAAACACACACACACACACACTAGGAGGCTGCATATGGTTATAATCTTACATAATATGTAATGTTACAGTAAAGTCTGCCATGCCTCTGTCCACAGCTGTGCATGACTGTAATTTAGGGGTATAACCATGCGCTATGTAATGCTCCATTTTAAAGGTTCATATCTGTGAAATTATGCTTTTGTTTGTGACCGCATCACTGATGGGTACAGATCTTTTTTTTGTTTCCTAGGAGACCAAACAAAGGTGCAAGTTTATGGAAAGACATACAGCGTTCCCAGGAAGCAGGCAACATACGGAGATGAAGGACTGATGTACTCTTTCTCAGGGGTGCACCTCTCGGCCAGGCCCTGGACCGCAACACTGGAAATCATACGGGATGCTGTTACCAAGGCTACTGGACACACCTTCAACTTTGTTCTCATAAACAGGTGCTGTTTCACAAATTGTGCTGTTTTGAGCATCCTTTTTACTGGACTCTGTGGTCTACCTGGAATTGATGTATTTTCCTTTGTTGCTGTCCAATACTGATATCAGATATACTAATGTAGAGTCAGCTCTTTGGCTTCAAAAGCTTTTGCAGAGTGAGTGTCTGCATTCCTATGCATTTGAATGCTGTATATGACATCTCAGGTATAAAGACGGCCACGACCACATGGGTGAACATCGCGATGATGAGAGAGAGTTGGACCCGTCCTGTCCCATCGCATCCGTGTCCTTGGGCGCTGCCCGTGACTTCGTCTTCCGACACAAGGACGCCCGGAGTGGGCAGAACAGACGTCAGATTGACCCGGTTAAACTGGAGCTGGCCCACGGAAGCCTTCTCCTCATGAACTCTCCCACAAACACATACTGGTACCACAGCCTTCCCACACGCAAGAAGATCAAGTCCCCACGGATCAACCTCACCTTCAGACGAATAGTCAAGCAGAGGCAGAGAAATGCCATAAAACCTTCATAAGCTTTCTAAAAACATTATCCTCCCTACATGTGTTTCACAGCAGCCTGGGCTTGGACCTAAGCCCACTACCATGCTTAGTTTGCACCTAAGCTAAACGTCTGCTTTAGGAAATGTTACCTCATGTGTTCTGTTGATTTATCACTAATCACATCATTAATCACATGTTTTATCTCTACAGTAGCTGTAATTTCTAATAAAGAACCTGCTCACACCACAGAGTCCTGATTAGTTATAATGACCCAAGTAATGCTTTACAGCAGCATCTTATACAAACTTCCCCTTTGTTTGGAGTTGCACAGTATCTGCTTCATATAAAAATATGTAATGTACTTATATACTGAATAAGTGGATGGAACCCAGTACTTTATATACAGTGGGAGAAAGAGTTTGAATTCCCAATAAACATGGTGCTTAATCAATTTTGAGAAGTTTGTCTGTGGGTCTTTTGCATTACTGAAATTGAATCAAAGACACTGACTAGGATGGTTCACACTGGCTATTCTATTACCTGGCATCCTGTTTGAATTTATTATGAAACTGTCAATAGAAAAAGCCTCAAAGAAAAGAAAAACTGTCTTAAAAACATTTTCCACTGACTTTGGAAATTAGAAACAGTGGTTATTTCCCCCCCAAAAAAACTGGTGAAGAACAAGCGAGTGGGCTAGTTTCCAAATCTGAGGAAAGCAGAGGAAGACAACTATTTTTGGGTGTGCAGAAGCACCGACAGCAAGATCAACTATTTATGATGCGTATTACCTCCCTGCAGCGAAAACAACCGCGCAGACATGAGACTCGTGAATCCTGTTCAGTGCTGCTGTTTCATAAATGTACCAGTCGTGTCAGAGCACTTATCGTTGGCCTAAGGATACACCGATCTGATACTGACTCAAATAGCTGGATCGGGTATCGGTGACAATAGGGACGATCTATGGGGCCGATATATTCAGTTCAATTCAATTCTAATCTCTGTACACACTATCATTTTCATACCGTTTCCCAAATGTTCTACGCCCACACTA
The DNA here is from genome assembly GCF_902362185.1 of Chanos chanos. Lineage (NCBI taxonomy): Eukaryota > Metazoa > Chordata > Actinopteri > Gonorynchiformes > Chanidae > Chanos > Chanos chanos. The sequence goes on from NC_044495.1 coordinate 46,370,257, forward strand.
AAACGCTGAAACGCCTTAGTGTTTGTTGTTGCCATTACGAAGCTGTCTCACCAGCTAATAGTTCAGCCAGGTCATGTCTAAAATCGCTGCTCCATGTAGGGTTTTAACAGCCATTGCGGTTGTTTTCCATCTTTTAAACACAGCAAATATAAAGCTCGTCTTCTACATTGGAGCGGTGCATGTGCACTGTACAGCATGATGATCTGTAATTGAAGATAGATTAGCAGATTTGATAGACTGAGCAGCATTGACTGCATTTCGCCCGTCATAGTTGTTTTGGTGTCTCGAGCACAAATTTTCGCTAGTATCATGGCAGCCAAACATCATCATTTCTGAAACTCTGTTTTTCCTCCGTTAGATATAGATATAGATATAAATATAGATTTTACAAGGTTAGGAAAGTAATGTTTAAGTCAAGCCTGATGTTGCCTTACAGATAAAAGAAGGATCCCAGGCTCTTCCACACAGTGAGGCATACAGCTTATTAATTAAAGACTGGTATCGGTACTTGGTATTGGCTGATACCCAAAGCCCAGGTATCAGTATCGGGACTGAAAAAGTCGGATTGGTGCACTCCTAGTTGGCACTCTCACTATTTGTGCAATTTATTACAAAAAAGGGCAGGACATCTCTCATCACATGTCTAGTGTGCCATGCAGTTTATTTATATCTGACGCAGGAGGTGAATAACTGTGGGGATGCACTGCTGGAGACCATAAATCATCATACAACATGTAAACTTACTGTGTATGTTTATTTAGGAAACTGTGCCTTTGAATTTGATTTGAGTGGCCCATATTTGGGGCTTTTATCAAGAATTTCTCTCATTTTACATCCTGTAATGAGAGACTTTTTGAAATTGTTTTCTCTTATCAACAACAAACTTAAAAAACTCAAAAGAGAGAAATTAAAACATTTGTGGGTCATTACCGTGACCATAAGTACTTTGGGAACTTCACAGAATTAAGGGCCTTCATCTTTTGTTTTGAAATTATATTTTCAGGATTGTGGGCTATACTCAGCACTGCCTGCATTGTAAATGAAATAATGTGTTGAGAAATTTATTACAGCTGTTATTTAAATAATTATAATTAGCTATTGTTTGTTACAGAATGGGGAGGCAAACAGGCTGTGGAGAGGCTGGTGTTGTATCGCTACTGGTCAGACAGCGGAAAGAAATGAACTTCCTGTTTTGTTTAAGTTCTCAGACTGGCCTTGGACATAACACTGTCTCAGTCTTCAGAATCTGCCGTAAGTGTTTGCATGGACTGACATCTGGTGACTGATATGGCCTTTGCACAATTTTGTTGCCCATCAAAATGTTTGTTGACCCCTCACACCCAGTGAACTGCGGTATTATCATTGTGAGAGACCTGCTCATTAGGATAAAAATCTGTCATCGCAGGGTGAAGGTGAAGGGTGAGAATGACTTTTTGTCCTGTAGTCAAACCCTCAGCCTTACTGATTTTTCATTTGAGCGCAACATATATGTGCCCATGTGCTCCCTGAGACCAATCTAATCTTTTGATCTTTTTTCCTAGTGTTCAGTAGACCACTCCCTGTGGTCTTTGTGCCACTTTATTTAAAAAGTAAATAAGGAGTGAAATAAAGAGTTTCTGTAACCTAATTGTGGGATTCTTTGTGAACTTTGAAGGACAGTGCTTGATAAAATTGGCTCCCCATGTCCTAGACTGTTTTTGTTGTTTTGCATCTTGACCTAATGCACAGACATGACAGGCAAGACAGTGTTCCTCCACAGATTATTAGTCAATAATGTCTTTCTCTCACACTTATCATACATATCAACATCACCTCTACTGTTTTTCATAAAACTTCAGCAAGTGGAGGAGGTTTCATCACTGAAGCTCCATCCAAATGCACCCTGATAATCATCCCTCTTTTAAAATCACTGAGACTTCCTCCTCTGTGTCCACAGTTGTCAAAAAATGTCTGACTGCATCCATCTACACCAGATGAATCATTCGGTCTTGTCCTGCTCTTGTCCTACACAACTGTTGTTAGGTATGTGAGAGAATAAGTGGTATAAAATTGCCTGTAATTATTTTATAGTATTTCACACTATTAATTATTGGACAAGTTTTTAATACACAGAGTTAATTCTAACAGTTTGGAACAACATATATTATTTAGGTGATGAAGGCTAGTGTTCAGGTAATTTTTGCGATTGTTGTTTAGAAGGGATTGTTAAGCTTTACATTTATAACTATTCAATTTACTTCACTGTTTCAGCGATTGATTTTGTAATTTGGAGTTATATGAGGTCCCACATGGCCAGAGTAGATCTTCATCGATCTGGTTCTAAATCCAAAGCTCATGCTTTTCCTGGCACTCTCCTCAGTTCTGTCTCACTGGGCAGAGAGCAGGTGGGATGGCTCGGGGAAATTCCAACAGTCTGCCCTGTACAGTTTTGCTGCGTTCGATGGTCCCTGAATTAATCATAATTTAAATCTCTGAAGTGCACTCAAACAAGCGGAAAAAAAATTAATTAGTCAAAACGAATGGTGCTCCTGTTTGTGAGATACGCTTTATCTAAAAATTGTCCTTAATTCACCATTCAAAAAATTTCTGAATCATACAAAGTTAAAAGCCAGTTGTCTAAAACACATATTTATGAGTGTTTTTCATGAACTACTGGTTTTATATGGAGATAAATGAATGAAAACAATGTTATTGCTGAATACATTAGTTTTTTGTTTTTTTTTATTTAAACACAGGTAGGTCCTGTAATACTTATGCCCCCCAGCAGACAGCCAGACTCTCAGCTACATCCATTGTACTGCACTAGGCTACAGTTTGGTATGATACAAGCTATAATACAAGAGAGAGCGAATAACTTTAAAACCGTATTTTAAACAGTTTGTGTTGAAGCACTGTACTGCATAGGTAGTCTGTCATAAATTTAACAGATCATTATTTTTTATCAAGTATGGGAGTGTCATTGTGTTCAGTCCATCAGAAGACCACCAGACACTGAATGGAACAGTGAAACTATTTTATAGATTAAAAGTAAAAAGATCCCTCATAGTCCATGCTGTTAAAACTGGATGTGTTAACAGCACAAAGGACAGTGAAATATTGCAGGAAAAAAAACTGAATCGTAGGAATAGACGGACATATCACGGAATATGATAAGCATGGAGAAACTGTCGAGAGAGGTGAATAAAAACATCAATTGTTACTCTAAATGCCACTTCACACCCCCGTTAAAAACAGATCTCGAGTGGCTCTTCTCAATTAACTGAGTGTATCCAGACGTCTTTGTTTCGACGCGCCTAAACTGGCTATGTAAAAAACACTCATAAAACCGATATTACTGTGGTTAAAAAAAAGGTATCGTTTGGATCCATATGTATGTGAGCTCTAATATTTCAGGTCCTCGTTAGTATAGTGGTGAGTATCCCCGCCTGTCACGCGGGAGACCGGGGTTCGATTCCCCGACGGGGAGCAGTATCATGTTTTTACTCGTGGGGACAGTGGTTTGTATCGTCGCCTCGCAAAGATCCCGTGGGCAGGTCCAGCGTGGAGTTTGCATGTATACACGTGGGTTTTCTCCTGTCGTTCTGGTTTCAACGAAAAATGCGAGTGTTAGAGAAACTGGATATGAGATGGAAGCATACAGAGACGTCATTATCTGTATCTGTATTTAGATAGTAGACCGAACGTGGGCGTGACTTACACCGGAAGTCACGTTAAATCGGGCAAATGTTGTATTTTCCAGAAGTGGCAAAAGTAAAAGTAGCAAGAAGTACTCTTAATACTCTTGCTTAAAAATACTCTAAGTAGAGTTAAAATATTCCTTCTGAAAAATAATTAAGTAAGAGTAAAATGGATGCTCACTTTCAATTTACAAAAACGGTTGTCAGTTTAACTCTACTTACAGCAGGCTGCTTTTGTATAGGAAGAGTACTTCTACTTTTACTTTTGCCACCTCTGGCTAACTTAATATTCATTGGCAATACAGTTTTTGTGCCTTCAAAGCATCATTAATACTGGCATATAATTAATTATGAAATATATTTCCACATCCTCATACTGTAGGCTACTTTCTCTCTCTCTGTCTCTCTCTCTCCATTTTTATTTTTAACTAAACTAAATTTTGTGAACCCCCAGCGACCACAATCCATGTGAGTTAGAACACTATTGGAATGGTATTTCTGTTAAGAAGTGAAACTAATGGCAACAGAGCAGTGAGCATACGTACCGTATCCTGTTGTACTGATGTCAGTAATGCTGTGGAAATATGCTGAATTTACTACCTGAGCCTCTCTGTATTTTTTTTTTACAGATTTGGGACCGGCCTTTATTTGCCTGAACCGGCTATTATTTGAGACACTGGGAAGATGGGAATGGGAAGACACAGTGCGTTGTGTATGATAAGTTTAACAGTGTAGAACTGTAAAACAGTAAAAACAGTGTACAAACAGTAAGACAGAGTGTAAACAGGTTCTGTGCAAAAATATAATAAAGTGTACATTGTAGAACTGTATCCAGTATGTAAACATTTACAGAGAGTGCAACATGGGTATTTGTATTTGAATCAACCAGCCATAGTGTGCGTGTGTTGAAACATTGGCAGCTATGGAAAGTTCTCCTCATACCTTTTACAAAATGGCGATGCATTGTCTTTAATTGTCCAATAAAGTGACTGTGCAAGTGGAGGGAATTTGTACAGGTCTGAGGGGGGTGTCAAAGCAGGGTGTGGAGAATGGACTCCAGAGAGGATGGGGGCAGCATGGCGTTCAGGAGCCGGACTGCTTGGGGGAAGAAACTGTTGCACAGTCTGACAGACCTGCTCCTGATGCTGCAGGGCCTTTTCCCAAATGGGAGGGGGGTGAACAGTCCATGGGAGGGGTGGGAAAAGTCAACCACAATGCTGGTGGCCTTGCAGATGGCTCGGTAGGTGAATATGTCCTGTAGGCACGGGAGAGAGGTGCCGGTAATCTGCTCTGCTGACCGCACAACAAGTGCTACTCTTATCATGAGTGACATGCCAGATTCAGTTCCAGTTTAGTTACCAAGACAGTCTTCCCCTGGAGCAGATAGAGCTCTGCTTTTCTGCCCTGCATTCACCCTCCCAGTCACCTGTCTGCCTCACAGCCAGTCTGCCTGTCTGTGTGGCGATGATCAGCCTCCTCTCTCCAAAATCATCTCTCATTTCACTGCTAAAACTTAAATCCTCAGGGACTCTGCACTTATACAATAAATGTCCTAAGATACAAGTCATATCTCCCGGATCCTTCCACCCCATTCTTCTCTGAATAAGATGAACTTTTCTGACTTTCTGAATCTTATTTCTGAGTCTTGCCAGTGTTACCCTTTCTTACCTTTATTGCAAAAAAAGAAGAAGAAGAAGAAGAAGAAGAAGAAGAAGAAAAGCTTTTGCACTGCTGCCTCAGGTGTGTAAAACTGCTTTGTAAGAATCCCTTGAGTGTCAACTCAAGGACTGAAATTATTGAGAGGCACTGTAATGGTTCAGATGTGAAGAGAGCTCCAAACTCAAACTTGAAACTAAAGCAAAATAGAATGCATGGAAGCTTTAATAGCTTTCTCTGTCTTTTTAATGTTCATGTGATGTAGGCATTAACATGTATTAACTGGGGTTCTGAGATATCTGTGAAATCCAACATGGAAAATTGATTTTTTTTTTCTCTCTAAAAACACATAAAGGACAAAAGGTCAAAATTTAGCTGACAAATACTACTGATTCTGTTGTGAATCCCATGTAAGTACCACACATACATTAATTCTCTATGTTACAGGATAGCAGGACATGGAATGTGCGTGTGAGGAAGGGGGGGGGGTCCAGATTCTTCATCTAATAAATATCAAAGATCAGCTCGCTCCAGGAGGGCACTTGGGAATGTCCAAGAGTGAAGGAGGAGAAATCCAATGGAGGTGAATGGGATCGAACTGGAGGGAGTGTAGTACTGAAGAGCCTTAGAGAGGGAGGAAATGCCAGTCACTAACAGGCTTTGAAAGTGAAGGGGAGAATCTTAAAGTCGTTTGATTCAGAACCAGAGGAGATTTCTCATGCTCCTCAGAGTCGGTATGAGTGTTGAAAGCAGTGATTTGGACCACTGTTTGGTGTTTACTAAGATGTTTACTGTGCAGGCCAGATAGCATTGCCATAGTCCAGACAAGAGGAGACAAAGGCATGACTGAAGGTTTCAATTTAGGCCTCTTAGGTGTGAACATTTGTAAATATGTAGATGATGATCTCGAAATATCACTTTCAAAAACTAAATGCATACTTTAAGTTTTAATATTTAACTTAAGTGACCTTCTGCCTCCTCTAATCAATAAAGAAAGTTGAACCTCTTTTGTGTTGCCAGAAACAGTTAAAGGCTAAGCACAGGTCACAGTATTTTCACAATGAGTACAAACTGAATAGCTGAGTGGTGTAGCTGACCATGAGAGAAACGCTCTATAAATCACATGGTTGCCAAAAAATAAAATAAGTAGCTCCTGGGGCGTGCTTAACCCAGACGGTTACTGATGGCTTGGCTGAGAAAGCCTGGAAGAGAACAGAGCGCAGAGCCTGTGTGTAACAAGTACTCCAATGACACAAGATGGGAGTGCTGGGTAGAGTTCACTCCAAGCCACTGTCCAGAATCAAATCACAGACACAGGCAAAGTTCAGGACATGGTTGACAGACTGCTGTAGGCAAGACAGGAAATAAGAAACAATAGAACATGTGCAGGTCAGAAACCAGTAACAGGAATTCAAACAGACAGGAGCACCACAGCTCAAAGCACTCAGTGGAGACCCAAGACTTCACAAAGAAGTTCTGGTACAAATGCCTGTGTGTGTGTGTGTGTGTAATGAGTCAATAAATGAGGAACAGGTGTGAACAAAAATTGGTCCATGAGCAGGATGACCTGGTGATTGGTGAGCCAGAGAAGCAGAGTACTGATAGGCCGAATGAGAGGGAAGCGGAAGTAAGGGGGTGACACTCTGTTTACTATTCAGGAAGTGTTTTCTTGTTTGCTATCAAGGATTCCATTGTATTGCAACAGAAAATAAAAGAAGAAGAAATATGCAGAAAAATCAGGGAGGAAAAGGAAGAATATAACTGATTTGATGATTCTGCATTGCTCTGTCCTAGAGCTCTGAGCATTGTTTTTTTAAATGTTTAAGCCCCGCATACACCAAGCAGGAGAGAATACTGCTTAGTGAATCCATCTGTGTTTCTGTTTGCTCTATTGAAACAAACTCTATGTCCAATCTTGACAGTATACTGGTCAGCTTTGTCAAATGTTGACATATGAATAACTGTATACGGTAGCTTGGAAGAGGTTTATCCATCTTGCAAGGATATTATGCAGCAATAATGCAAATATGCTCACTTTCCAAAGGAAAAAAAACCCCCAAAGATATAAATCAATATGAAGCTGACGTGACAAAAAAAATCAATCGAAGCCTGGAATGTTTTCAAAGTCAACACAGTGAAAGCTCTGAGAATGCAGCACCAACGTGCCATGCAGAGAGAGAGAGAGTGAGAGAGAGAGAAAGATACTCTAAATCTCAGATTCTTTTTACTGTATGTAAGGTACAACAATGATCAAGTAAAACTGAAAATTTTTTCATATTATACTTGAGAGCCTGAATAGTCTTTGAGTAGTCTAACTCAGCTGCATAGAAATCAGGCAAGAACAAGCAAAGCAGGCGCATGGTTATAGATGTCTTTTTCATGAAGGCCGAGGAGCTTCTAATCTCGATCTCTAGCAACTCTCTCAGCACTTTCAGCCCATTTATTTTGTCTCCACTCAATCGGCAGCTGATTTGCAAGCCTAATGTCATTTCAACTGACAATACCAAATTAGACGCCATACCTCAGAGAGTTTTCTGCTATTGGGGTGCTGGTGGGTGGCAGCCATTCGTTAGTGTCGTGCCAATAAAAGCCAACTGTGAGAGATGAAAGCATTATGAAAATGAGCAGCAGACTCTTTCCATCAGCCCTTCCCTCATCCAATCCCAGCAGACAAGACACCCAGGCTCTTATCTCCACACGGGATCCAACCAGCGGAGATCTCACTTCAGTTCTACAACTGGTGACTACTGCTGAAAGTGGATCATTTATGCCCTGTGAAGATTCTGGGCGGGAAAGAAAAAAACCAAACAATTCCATTGATACATCGCTTGATAATGCAAGACTCCTTGCTGTCAAGTGTCTAGCACAACTTCAAAGTTAAAAAAGAGGAAAAAACATGCCCAGGCTTGGTTTACAATAGGCTCTTGGTGGGGGTGTATCACAGGGCTGAGTCATCATGTGCAGACTTTCCTGTACGCTAAGACTGAATAATAACTCTAACTAAGTGGAATAAGGCCCTGCTGTTTGTGAACCATTAGTTTTAATAGGCTAGATTTCTGTATAGTATACTCTGCATGCAACTCTTACGACTCACTAAAACTATTGGGGAAAAAAGCAAAGTTTGTCAATCATTGGTTGTGCTTCATTTACACCATTATCTCGCAGTAATGTCTGTAGCCTTAAAGCTGATGAAAGACTGCTCACAGCTGCATAGTTTTTATGGCACCTCTGCGTATGCTGCTGAATGCACATGGGTGAACGTGTTAACAGGTTTGAGACCAAAGAACTCAAAAAAACTGAAGTAATTTACCACCTGTGGGTAACTACTTGTGTATTTTTTTGAGTGTCTGTTTCTGCAGACTGGCTCCATGAGAACAAACAGATTTAGTCTCATTACCTTATCATTCCAGGGCCTAATTCAGATGTTTCCCCTTTTAATTTCTTCATTTTGATTGCATTTAATGATGTTTGGAACAAAGAAGGAAGAATGATGATGTTGACTGAGACAACAGGTTCAATAAGCCATTAGGACCCACTGTGAATTAAGCCTCATTTTGAAACGTGGAGCTTAAATAATATTCAGCAGGAATATGTGCCAAATCATTTTAAGTGATTTATTTAATCAAGCTTTTTTTTGCATTTTTCATTAAAAAAATGATGACGCTCCAAAAGATTAATTTGGAACAGTCCACTTCTGTATGACGTGACATACCAGTGTTGACTCCAAGTCAGACACATCAAAAGCAAAGCTCACCTGCTGAAGAAAGCTGTGATCTTCCAGCTGTGAAAGGCAACCTTAATTAATGCAGTGTGAACAGAACCTGCCTGTATAATTGCTGGGAACAACAGAACATCTTATCAAGATTCATTTGGTCTTTCTCTGCCTGGTCTGTAAAATTTCTACTGTAAAATTTTTAAATACCGTTAACTCAAAGGGAACCATGTATGCTGAAGCTTGAATTTAAACAGTAATTTTCACTTCACCACTCTGTGTAAATAGATGTTTCACTTTTAAATAAAAGACTCTGGATGAATAGGTTATACTGCTGTGAGAAAACATTGTGAAAATAGATGATGGCAAATGCTCCAAACTTGCTGCCTCATTTAAGAGGAAGAACAGTCCAGATGGCATGAAATTGAGAAAAACGGAGGAGGTTTTGAAAGCATGTTCCTTTGCTCATTGATTAAAACAGCCCTGCATTAACAACACATGCAAGTTCTTCAGCTGCTGTTCTTTTCTTTCTTTTTTTTTACCCTTCTGCCAAGTCACAAATTCACACTCAAGTTCATACATACTCTAAAATAGCTCTGCCATCATGTTCAGTGATTTTGGCTATTATAATTCAAAGAAGTATTGCTCTGGTTGCCTGGTTACGAGCAGAGGGCTGGATGCATGTCCAAGTCCTCCTATGAATTTCTATCAATATTCCTCTGCTACTGGCATTTACGTTGAAATGCAAAAAACACGTGGAAATTAAAATTGCTGTGCTCAAGAAGAGACATTGCCCCAGCTGGACTGTTTAAGTTGGATTTGTTTCCAACAATATCCAATCCAAATTTTTTGCTGAAGTGAGACATCGCGATTAAAAAGTTTTAAAAAGAAAGAAAGTGTTTCCTTTAGCACGACATAGTTAGACATATGCAAAAGGTTTTGCTTCTATTCTATACCCATAGTCTTATAATCCAATAATAATTACACGTTTGAATCTATGTATGCTTATATGTGCAATGTTTGCCAGCATGATAGCAAGTGTATTAAAACTGTGTCATAATGTAACTTCTAAGTTTTGACACACTGAAGAATATGAAGCATACTTATGGTGTGTCATTTTGGACCACTGGTCTTAATGTCTTTACGTGGGTATGTGAGTCTGGGGCAGGACAGAGCTGCTTCTAGGGTAACAATTTGTCTGTGAACAAATAGTAAATGGGAGCACTCCTAATTACACAATACTTTTCAGCAAATCTATTCCTTATGGGAGCTTTATTTTCTGTGGTATATTGTATGTAGTGCACAGAGTACATACACTACAAAGTATAAAGTAATGACAGAATGAAGAGGCAAAGGAGCATAAGCTTGATGAGATGCTCTTGAGGCTTCTGCCTGTCTCTCTGACATGCTTGGATTTGGACACACGACAGGTCGTTGTGATTTTCTGTGGAATCTCAGTGTGAAGGTGTTCATTAACGACAGACACACCGCACCACCTGTCAGACTAAGATCACTCTTGCTCACACTTCAATGACAACCTTCTGGACACAAATCATTTTGATTTGTCTAATGGTTTTCAAATGCAGCGTCTGTCCTTTCTCTTCTTCACCAGTAGGGGGAGCCCAACACTTAATTTTTTTATGTACACCACAAACAGCAGGACAAGCTGGGTTTGAAAGCACAGAACGTTTGTATCTTGGATTTGGTCTGCATTTTAACTATGCTTGAATAGACATGCATGCCTTAGTCATTAACAATATATTTATATAAAGAGTTTTTCTATTTAAACTCTACATACTTGGCCAGTCTGGAGTGTATTAATAAAAATATGAATAAAGATAAACTATATACTATATATATTATATATACATAAATGACTAGAGAGAGAGAGGGAGGGAGAGAGAGAGAGAGAGAGAGAGAGAGAGGAGAGACACAGACAGACAGAGCAGTGACACTAAGAACACCATCACATTTTGCATATACTTGGTTCAGACTGCTGCACAATGAAATGTAAAGAGCCTACGTCCTTTAAAAGTCACTTTAAGTAGGAAAATCATATAGGATTCAGCCCCCATACTCCATGTGACCAGATAAGTACTCTCCACACTAGGAATTTGGCCTATGAATATTAAGTATGGATGCAATTCCCATTACAAACCATATGAAATATGCATGTCTGAAGTGAATTGTTCAGTGGTGTATTGCACAGTAGTGAATGTACATTTATACACACACACACCACACCCACCCACACACACCTCTTTCAGAGGGCTACTCATTAATGAGGTTGAGGCAGCTCATTAACAAGGTGATTAGTGGCAGCTGCCCCTTGTTCCAAGTTGGCGTGGCAACCACACAACAGTGCAACCCCACATCTGCTCACAAACATTGACTCTTAATATTTCACACATCGCTTTAAAGATGAGGATCAATTTTTACAGCTTGGCCATTTGTAGAAGTCTCAGAGGACCTCACCCTTGGCAGTGACCAGAGCTAAAGTCACCCTGTGTTACCCTATGGCATATGGGCAGTGGTAATGAATTCAGTGAAATATATGCTGGCATTCTGACAATCACGGTTTATAGAGGAAGTTAGTTTCCTCAAGACTGGAAATCTAGGAAGATCTTAATTAGACACGGATATGTGAGAACACCACACACATTGCTTAATGATTTTAAACACAGAGAACAGTTGATGGTAACAAATTAAAATAAAAAAAACACAGAAACCCACTTTGCAAATGATGGAGATAATCTTTCCACTGGACAGCAGGATAACACCATCAGCATGAGCGGAGGTCGGTAATGGGATTTATATTCCATTAATAATACATATGTATTACTGTTTTTTCCATGTTTCATGAGTGAAACTATTGAATAGAGGGTATGAGACTTGGGGTACAAATATAAAGCATTCAGAGGCTTATAGCTACATCAGATGCAATATATAAGTTAGGTCAACATCTCTTTAATACACATGCAAAACTATTTTTGAAGCACTGCAGTATTTTGCATTTTTCCTCAAACATTCATGGATAACATTAGAGAGTTCCTAAAAAAACTGAAATCTCAGTAATAGAGCAGGGTTATCTCCAGCTATTAGTGCCCTTCGGGTGGAGACAGGATCAGCGGCCGTTTGTGCTCTGTTTCTTACCCAAAGCTGGGTACTTGATGAAACCATATGAGAGTTCTCCAACAAATCTGACTCGTCTAAGCCATGCCCACTACCACTGGTTATAAAACAAACAAACAAAAAGCAAACAAGCAAAAGGAGAGGGATATGAGGTGAGCAATATAATCGTGGAACAATGTTGGAATAAGGAAAACAGAACACGTGATCTGGCCATGCAGTGCATCTCTCTGAAAGTCATTTCTGCTGAAGCATATCATTTCTCCTTACCATCTCCACAGTGCAGTCTCCTCCTCTGTCAGTAACAAAGTCACCTTAAGTAAGACATATCACTGCTGACTGCACCCTGCATCTGTCAATACTGGTTGTTCTCTTTAGCGTTGCTTGATCAGCAGAGAGTTTCACGTTCCTCACCTCTGAAAAGTTCTCCACTTCAGGGCGACTGATTTCAGCCAGGCCAGGAGTGAGGGTGTCCCCCGTTGAGCTCACCATTCTAGTGATGTTTTCTGTCTGGCCGTGCCTCTGTTTCCTACTCACTGTGTATACCTCTGCTTATGGTTCAGCTTTACAGGGCTAGTGTCATATGAGGGAGCAGTCTGCAGATAGCCAAGGAAGACATATATTGTTCTACTGATGACTTTTGACCTCTGGCCTGGTGCACTCTTCTCTATTTCCAAAAAAAAAAAAAAAATGAAGTTATGAAATATGATGAAACTGTGAGTGAAGTGAAGGACGCTTTCCTTGCAAAATGTTCTCATAATAAATACAAGTAAGAACTTCTGCTGCTATATATTGATTAATCCTCCTGTAAGATAAAAAAACATATTCAGAGAAACAACTCCTTATCAGACCTGACTCTTGAAATTGAATAACATTATGATCAATCAGGTGGTGGAAAATATTGCTTTTTTTCTGCATATCTTTGAACTCAAGCAACAGGTAGTGTTTACAGTGCAGTTTTATAAGCTTCTAACAGATCAGACCACCTAAAGATAAAAAAACAAATATAATCTGCCTCAGATCCTAAAGATAAAAGATGAATATAATCAGCGTTAGATCCTAAAGATAAATGTAATCTGCCCTAGATCCTCAAGCCTTTCACAGTTCACACTCAGAGTGGTTTCATGTGCTCCAGTTGTCTTCCTCTCACTCGCAACCAGGGGTGTATAAAATACAACTACTGTTACTAAAAAAATAAAAATAATACTCTGAGTCTAAGTACTCTACTAAGTACTTTACTGAGAGTATTCTAAGTATTCTAACTATCCCTCCTGAAAAATACTTAAGAGTAAAATAGTCACTCATTTACAGTTTAGGAAAATGGTTGTCAGTTCAACTCAGAGTACATTTTTTTTTTTTAGCAACACTACTTCTACTTCTAATTTATACACTCCTGCTGGCAATACAAACTAAATGTTTTCCATCTAAATTTGAAATACTAAACCAGATTAAAAAATAAGAGCAAATAGTTTTAGTTTTATCCATAAAGTTTTTTTTTTTTTTTTTTTAAACAAAGCTCTTGTTAAATCACCAGTGTTGGCCTTGGGTCAGGCCTATGTGGATACGGTGAATATAAAACTTTCAGAGAACATAATATCTGACCTGAGCTACAGTCACCTGGTGCAGCTCAGAGTGAAGACCTCAGAAAGTGACATCAGATGAAAGGGGTTGGGCCCATATTTATATAGGAATGAATATATAGTGCTCAATGAGAGTACCTTGGATTTCACATACCACAATCTCTCAAGTTCTTCCTTCAGCACCTGGCATCTCTAGCTCACACACACACACAGTCATACATTTGCAGAATCATACATATATATACACAGAATCACATACACTGGCTGGTGTGACGGCTGTGATGTGATGGCCGCACATACAGGCTACCACATCAGTTTAGTTTCCACCTCATTTATCACATACACATAAAATCTGCAATATATAATAACACAAACTACCATTTGTCTTCCACAACCTTTTATTTACTTTCAGTTTCTGAGTTAAGTGCACAAACTTAATTGCTGAAGGATTCTGTTATTTACCTTTATCCATTGTTACCTACCTGAGTCCTCTTTCCAGATTGGTCCATCATGAAAAGGGGTACATGTGGAAACACGGACTATTAATTGAGTTCCAAGAGGCAAGGCGGAGGGTCATACCATCTTTAATTACCTGAGGGGACCAGACATCAACCAGTGTTTCCTAATTGTTCTTAATGTGTTTGTTTTGTTTTCTTTAATAAGATTATTGGTTAAATAACCAATGTATGGTTATTTAAATTTCAGTGGATACATTTGTTTAACTATAACCTTATATATTTATATATTAGCCATGCTCTGTTGTTTGTCACCCCCTCTGTCTATTGTTTGGTGCTGGTCACCAAATTATATATATGTGTGGGAGCTCCCTGTGTTTGGCCCTGTCTCTTGTCCAGGTGTACCAGAGCATGACTTATTCATTTTTCCTAAAAGGCTAAATTGATCTCTGCTGGTTTTAGACCTCTATCACCAGAGGCCAGAGCAGACTTTGTTTAGTTGTATAGAATCATTTCTTTTTACTTTATTTTGTTTCACTTTCGGTTTGCAAAGTTTAATTTCTTTTTTTCCACAATGAACTGATGCTTCATCCAATAAACTGCAAAATTCTGCACTGCCACTCCTGTCTCTGTGGCCTTCTCTTGGCCTGCCCTTTACAGCTGGCCAAAAAGAAGTCAAAACACTAATATTTTGTTGGACCGCCTTTAGTTTTGATTACGACACACATTTGCCACGGCATTATTTCGACAACCTTAAGCAATGTCACAACATTTATTTCCGTCCAGAGTTGAATTAATTTTTGGCTTAGATCTTGTATTGACGACAGGAGAGCTGAAGCATTCCGTAAAATCTTCTCCAGCACATCCCAAAGATTTTCAATGGGGTTGAGGTCAGGACTCTTTTCATGTGTGAAAAGGATTCCTCATGCTCCCTGAACCTCTCATGAATCTTGGCATTGTCATCCTGGAACATGCCCATACCATCAGGGAAGAAAAAATCCATTGATGTGATAACCTGGTCATTCAGTACATTCAGGTACTCAGCTGACTTCATTTTATTGCCACATAACGTTGCTGAGCCTAGACCTGACTAACTGAAACAACCCAAGATCACAACACTCCTTCCACGGGCTCCAAATCCTAATGGCGACTTTTTTTTTTGTACATACACAGGGATCATCTTGAACCTCTTTTTTAGCACATGGCATCCACTGTGCTACCCTCTGTGAAAGTGCACAAGCCTTGTGCTGTCAAACCAAGGCTGTTATTATACAGGGTCTGAAGTGTCAGCGTTGGCCCAGACCAGATTGGTTATGCGTCAGTTAACTGGCTCTGGTCGTGCACACAGGCCAGTGGTAAGCAGCTCAGAGCTAGCAGCATTGCCAGAGAAGAGGGGCAAGCAAGTGGCACAGGGGCCTGTGACACGCGGGGCCTGTGACACGCAGGCCCAGAGCCAAGTATGTGTTCCTGAAAACGGCTTCACATTCACATCGGTATGTTTGTCCACACAAATGCATCTCTAATGTAAAAGCGCAAGGCCTCTCTTTTTGCACCTCTAATATTATCATCCATTTCTGCATGTGTTACTGTATGGGCATTAAAAACACGCATTTAAGATGCTCAGTGCATGTTCATGCCCAGTGCATTCATATCTGAAAGAGCATTTGCTTACTCTTCTTCCTCTGAACTGTCAGTCAAAAGCCTGTTGTACTGGTAGGGTGGCAAAATTGATTAATACGGTAGAGCAATTCATATTCCAAAAGCATTTTGCAGTCAAAGGCTTGTTCCTGCTAGGAAGACCTGTAGTGTAGTCAAGTCATTACCAAGGAGGAAAATTCATTTTACTGATAACAAGCTATAATTACTTCATAGCTGATTGAAAAGTCACTGAAATTAGGAAAAGAACATACAATTATTCTATGTAGCCATATGACAGAAAGAAAATTAATAATATTCTGCACATTCCTCTGTATCCTCATGAAAAAGACAGGCAAGTTTAATTGAAATGCACCGCATGTTTTCAGAGCTGAATCTGCATTTAAAATGTTTCCCAAAGAAAAAAAATGATATGCATGAGTTTAATGAGTGAGGAGAACCTAAACTGTGTTGTCTTATCTATTTACACCCGTCACTGAGTCTCAGGGCTTTGTTTCATTGGCAGCATGAAACAAGTGCCTATCTCAAAATATTCATTAATTACAACAGTTGGCAGGTGTGTGAAAATACTTTTTGACAAGGATATTTGAGAGGGTGACATGGTTGTTGTTGTTGTTGTTGTTGTTGTTGTTGTTAAAAGTCATTACATATCTATATGAATGAATCAGAGAAAGACACCTTAGTAACTATTGGAAAAGGCCTCTTTCTTTTTACATCATGAGTCCAATTCTATTGATCAGATTATTAAGACATTAAAATGAAGGGGTTCACAGCTACCACAAAAAGAATCACAGACACACTGAACTGTCAGTCTTATTTACATAGTCACTGATGATATAGAAATATTTGGACTCGAGAAGTGCAAGCATCAGAAAGTCAGGATCTTGAGCATTCTCACCTTTCTGTTCCTATCCTGATTACCAGAGTTCACTTTTTTGTTTTCCATTTTCATTCTTTTCATTATCACATTCTTATCTTAAACAAATTGTCTTCACAGAGATTCAATGCATTCCTTTCAGGCTTTGAGCAACAAGTTACATTAACATTTCAAGTTACAGACATGAATGTATGTGACCCATACTAGGCAAATTTGAATGAAACATGTCTAGACACATGATATGAGATGGACCACAGCAAGACAATGTATAGACTAAAGTCTCTGAGACAATTTTTGATTGCAAAAAGCATGATACAGATGAACTTGAACTTAATGGCAGATGGAAATATTGACTATATGGATGATACTCTCTTCTTCTGAAGAGGCCATGTAATTACTACTTGATCATATTTAACTTGTAAAAGACATTGCTTTTCTGTGGCACTAAATATCCTAAACCCAGTTCTATCTATTTGTGATAATAATAGACAACTACAGTGCTAAAACTGAATTTTCCAGCATTTACCAGTTTGGATTTACCATTGCTACAGTATACACAGCTTTATTCCACTGGACTGGCAGACTCATCATACCCTGCCTTATGTCTCTTTGCCTGAAATACGCATGTGCATTGTACAGTATGATGATCTGTAACTGAAGATAGATTAGCAAATTGACAGACAGAGCAGCATTGACTGCATTTCGCCCGTCATATTTGTTTTGGTGTCTCCAGCACAAACTTTCGCCAGTGTCATGGCAACCATACCAAATCGTTTCGGAAACTCGCCCTTTTCTCTGTCCACATTACAACGGCGTTTTCAAATTTATGCAGGTCAGAGAGTGTTTTTGAGAAGTATCCTTTTCGATGGCAGAAAATGCTGTTTTAGTGTTGACTGAAGGGCTAATCGGAGAAATATTTATGCATTTTTAAATTTACCCGGGTTAGTGTGGACAGCCTACCCATTGTTATGTCAGCATAGAACGTCTAATTACCAAAATTCCAAAATCACACATTTGTGGTCGTGGGCTGTAGGGACCACATATTTGTGACTGTGGGTTAAATATAATCCACTCTGTTTTCCTAGGTTGTTAACATTGAGAAATCAAGACAACAAAAAATTTACGGGAACTCTGTGAGAATGTGCACAATCAACATTGGTGATGATGTCCTGATTTTGGAAAACCCAAAGAAAAGGTTTTCATATCACACATGTACTTTGTGCTGTACTACCTCAAATGAAGAATGCAATAAACTTGAGTCACTTCCAGTGTTGACACAGTTATTACAAATAGACAATTTTATTTATACTAAACAATTTACCTATTACTACTGACAATTTACTGTATAGTGGCAGAGAGAGGTATTGGCTGATAACTGGGGTCAACAATTGTTCCACATCATCTTTGAAATTGTGTCTGGTGTGCATTCATATACCAGTAAGTTGTGTGCATGCGCATATGTATGTATGTATGCATGTATGTATAAAATATATATGTCAGGATAAACTTAAGACTCAAATGCAGACTCGCCGATGAATGATCTTGTGCCACGCAACAGTCTTTCAATATGCTTGACAGAGAGCAGAATCCAAAAAACAAGCAGATGTCATACCAAAAAGCAGTCAGAGGCAGGCAAACAATCCAAAACAGCAAACAAAGGCAAATTCCAGGGACAGACAGGTCCAAAAAACAGGTGCAGGGCAAGACAGGAAGGCAGAAGAAGCAAAATCCAACAGGCGAGAACAGAGTCCAAAAAACAGGCAGAAGTCAAATACAAAAGGCAACATCAATACCAAAAAAGCTAACACAACACACTGGGAAAAGCAGTACAAAGTGACAAACAAAGGCTAGAACAGGCAAGGTTTAAATAGACAGACTAATACCACTCCAATGAGCAACAGGTGAGCACAATGACACAATAAGTGAGGGGCGGGGCCAGAGCAAATGGAAAACCAAAATAAACAAAAGCACATAACCAAAGAACAAAAACAAATGACAGCCAACACCAGAAATGACCAGCGGGGGCACAACAGAGAAAACAGTTCATGCAGGAACCCTGACATAAATATCTATATATACACATTTGTTATGAAGTTTGTGTCTGTAATATTGTTATCACGTTATATTAAACTACATCCCTCAGACGCTACTGCCAACTAGCACTTTACCCTTGTAATAAGGGCTAAACTTGTTGCATGTTAGCTTGCTAATTACTTGTGTGCGAGCCCTGATTTAGTGTATCAGACCAGTAAAGCATCATTAACGGTTTCTGTTTGTTTTGTGCATGCCTGTTTGCTGAGGAATGTATGAAGGTCCTTCAATGAACATTCTAAATAGTTGATCATGTATGGTGTTATGTTGCTTAGCTTTTGTTTGCAGATTAGTAACATCGCATATATGAAGCAGATATGCGATGCAGTAATGAAGTGGTGTATATGCCTGTTATTCGCTATACTGATTATGTGCATTATGTTGTTTATTGTGCATCATATCTTGTTATTGTTACATTTGTTTCCTTTACAGAACCACACAACCATACAGACCTCCACACGTACACACTCTCAATAAACCTTGGAGTTGGCCTACTTTGAAGACATCTACTGTTTGCTGTTCTTACTGGATGCACCAGAGTGGTCGCAATCTTGAAACCAGGAGTCAGTTCAGTAGCCCTTCGCTACAAGTAGATACAAGGACATTTTATTAAAATGTGTTTTTCGAAAACAACGATATCTGTAAAAACAATGATATGACAATTTGTACAGATGTGCTTAATTTACAGCAATTCCACCGCACCTGGAACCAGCCTGCCGTCATGTTCAATACACATTCTGTCTTATGATAACACTGGAAATGAATTTTCCTCATCCGATACTGATTTAATAACCTTTTTTCCCTTCCTTAGTTCCTACCCCTGCAGCTTCATCTCCTTTCTGTCCGTTATCTCTCTTATGTGCAACCAGGGCATACACTCAAAGGGCTGGAAGACATCTCTTTCTTTTCCCTACCCAAGCTCAAGTGCACACTGTAAGTCCAGTCCCTGCCAAGAAAGCTGTGTCTGCTCCATTCTAAGACATCCCTGCATCTTGAGCTCCCTCACAAACTTCTTGGCATTCCTGTGCATCTCTCTGCAGAGCCATGGCAACTAAAGCCATCAACAAAGCTGTCAGTGTTTCCTTGCCAAACACTAAATGGACAATGTTTCGCTTCAGAAAGAAGCTGTGGGAGTGCAGGATCTCCTTCTCAGACAGGAACCACCAGCTGCAGTGGCTGCTCTTCACTCTCCATTCAGGCACCGCGTCCACTCCAGCAGGGCACCTGGTCCAGCTGGGATACCTGCTAGTACCCTGTAAAATGTGATTAGTTGACTTTACTTAAAAAAAGTTTGGAAACCCATTACCTTAGGAAAACTAAGTAAATTAACTTGTTAAGGATAAGTAATGCAGAATTGAAACCACAACTGATACCACCATCAGTCTTAGCTGAAATAGACA
Source organism: Chanos chanos (assembly GCF_902362185.1). Lineage (NCBI taxonomy): Eukaryota > Metazoa > Chordata > Actinopteri > Gonorynchiformes > Chanidae > Chanos > Chanos chanos. Next base: position 46,390,490 of record NC_044495.1, read on the forward strand.
TAGGGTATTTGGTGCCACAATGGGCACTGGTGCTCATACCAAGTCTAAGCTCCTTCCCTGAATCAGCTTGTCCGCATAAGATCACCAGTTGCTGGTTGTGCCAACATGGAGGTGCAACAAAAGTTCTTGTGAAGATGCGAAGAAGCTTCCCCTCTTATCACTGAAACTAGCCTGTGGCAGCAACTGAAAGCAAGAAGAGAACCAGCAGTGGATGCATCAGTACACCGTAAAGGGCTTGTTTCCACGCTTGTTCATTGTATAAAGCTATACAGTATCTTGGAGTAACTTTTGGAGATGAAAAATCTTTCTGTTGATCAAGTTATCCATTCAAACGACTTGCGGGAGCTAGCTATGTTAAATGTTAAGTTATTTTTCTACACTATTGATCTCTACTATAAATCTGCTTGTTTGACACTGGCTCTTCGTGTGTATGTGTGTGTGTGTGTGTGTGTGTGTGTGTGTGTGTGTGTGTGTGTGTTAAAAGGTGCACATGGAGACAGACAGTTACAATAGGCACACTGTTGATATTTTAACCAGATCATAAAATTTGACAGATCAACATTTGAAAGAAAGCATTACGATATAGAGCAGAAATCAGTAACAGGCCAGGCAAACAGGGACCAGACAGAGACTTAGATAAACATATATGATGTAGATAAACAGTTGTACTGTATTACATAAACCTGACAGGTTTTATTCCATGTTATAACATGTCATTTGGAATATATTAATTTTCAGTATTATTTAGAATATAACAAAGACTCTGTGATGCAAAGCTTGAACTGTTGGTGTGTGTCAGATCTATCTTACTGTAATCAGAATGATGGCATCTGTTTTAAAAATGAACTGTATTATAACCTCAGGTCTAAGCTAGTTCACAATGGAAAAGAACTGGGGAATATAGTTGTGCACCATAGATGTACTGTCTGTAAGTGCTGGATGGCTGTGTATATTATGGCTGCAGTATTTTCAGGGCATAGTCAGCATTAGGTGAATAAATCTATGAGAATGTGTAATGCATTTTAATTAATCTTTTTTTAGAGGGCAAAGCACCACTGGGGCAGGCACATTCATACTGGGGTGGGAAATCATATATCTTTGGAGCTCTCCTAAACCGTTATGTTTCCTGCAATGTTTTGTATGTGTGAAAGCTGGGCTGTGAACTTTTGATTGCTTCATAATTTATATTCGTATTTCCCATGTTTCTTGTACCCTCCTGGTCTTTACTTTTATATATTTATTTACTGTTTGTCCCTCATAATTTCACTTTTGTATATTGGAAGCTGTTATCATCATTATCTTCTCAATTTGTGTGCATGTTGTTCTTACATATTTGTATTTTGTAATGCGCAGTTTGTATGCCAGCTAAGGGTCACAACAAACACACAAACACTTAAACAGAAGGCATGTTTAACTGCAGAATATGCCTCCCACTGATTACCAGACGCTGTCCTTCTGTTTGTTCATGAGAGATATGACCTAGGTATCTTACATACTTTACCAAGCAGATGGACTTCACAAACACATATACCCACACAGGGTGTTACCTTTTCTTCTTCACAATCAGTGAGATCAGTATCAGCAGCAGTGCATTTATCCATACCTGCATATTGGAAGCTGTGATAATTATTTGAAATTGCTTAGTGCTGATAAATTATCACTAATTGCAAAAAGAGCAACACAAAACAAGCCACAAAAGCTAACAAGTAAAATTGTGTACATGCTTTCAGATCAATGATCTCACTATAGTCCTTGGGGGTGACACAGAATGTTAATAATATTTGATTTTATTTGTAAATTTCCATGTTTTAAAAGATGGGCAAAACAAGATAAATGGCAGTCAACTACATGAAAATCCAAGAACTTGTGGGTGAAATTCTCAGCCTGGGCCAAATGAGACTGAGTCCCAACACCACACGAAACCTGTTCTGAGACAAAACAATAGGAGTCTAGCATTGAGTCAGATGCAGTGTAAGTTTATTGTATAGTTCAAAAGGCATACAACAAACTGAGTCAGGTCCCGGGGAGTGACTGACGCCTTCTCACAAAGCACCGGTTTTTATACACGTTTTCTCAAAAAAAAGATACGCATTACCTTATCTCTTTGTATGTGGGGTGCCTCTGCCGGCCCATCTTCACAGACCCCTCTCATCGCTGGTTTACGTTACTTTATTATTGTTTATCTCCTTTACCTTTAGCATACATCGTCACCAATATTTACTGCCCTGTAGTGGAGTAAGATATATCATGAAACCTGGAATGTTTCAGCCTCTCCATATATTATGACTGAACACAACGCTCTGGCAGAGGCGCCATCCTTATCTCACATGCAGTCCCCCAAGTGGCTACAAAGGCCTCTTCTTTTTGAACAAAGAGAACTTGATGTTTCTTACAATACAAAGGATTGTATAGTTATAACTGTTAATATAAACGATTACATTGATTCACCCCTATAATAATGAATACATTATTGTTACATTGTTTATCATGGTTGCTACAATGGTTATCGTAAAGGAGAGTAATATTTCTACAAGAAACTACTAGGGAACTACTAGAATGGGTGAGCAGTACACCAAGTAAAGGAAGGTTACCGACTGTGCTACACCTGGAATGCTGCCCTAAAGAAGATACCAACCAACACGAAGCATCACAATATACAACTTTAATATCCAATGTGCATAACAACCTTATAGCATATGTCATATCAACACCTCTTACAATAATGAGGAAGACGGCAGACAGCATGCTGAAAATGTCAGGGTAAACAATATTGCTAAGACCTTAATATGGCAGTAGGTAATTACTTGGTAATTTCATATGTTAACGTAGGCCAAATTAACCTTTCTTATAAGAAAGGACACTGCCACCCAACCAAAATTCTAGTGGTGGTTAAATGGCAGTAGGATGTTAACAAATATCTAATGAAGCTGACAGTTTAACATGCTGACTGAACAAGATAAAGTGAGGTAAGCAACTGGCAAGATCAGAACAGACAGATATGAAGTGCAGCAGTAACTTGATCTTGCCAAATAGTGAGCCCACACTGATGTAAGAAAACTGTGTTATAACTTGTTTATAATTGTTTACTTAATCCCATCGGTCATAATTGTGGTCGTAAAAAAAAATCAGACCCAAAAAATGTTACTGAATGATGTATAAATGCATTTCCAGCAAATACTGAAAGAATAAAGGGCCTCAATGAAATATGTTCAGTGTCACATATTGAGTGTAAATCGTCACATGACCAGAGCTGTTTACTTTCTGGTGGCATCATGAGAAGAGGGTTTTTGCATCAAAGCTCCCAAACAAAAGGTTGTTAAAATATGTTAAATAAAGATAGAACAAAGATTTTTGGTACACACCATCTTTAAGGTGTCTAGTATTGATATATGCATTTGCAATTATTCAACTTTGTTCAGTGTAGTCATAGAATGAGTAAACATGTTGACGGCAACAGCAGTGACCGGCGGGATAACAAGTGCATCTACAGTAGGTATATGCATACTTATACACATACATAGTTCTTGTTCTACCTAACTTTCTACTCTGAGTTTCACTTTGAGTCAAGTTCTGGATATGTTGGAGCTAGGTCACCACTTAGACAAGGCATATAACATTGCATAGGTATCAGTAATATCAGCAGTGTCATTAGGTTTCGGTTATATCAATAGTGTCAGTAATATGAGTAGGTGCCAGTGATATCAGTAGGTGTCAGTACTATCAGTAATGTCAGTAATATCAGGGGGTGTCATTAATATCAATAATGTCAGTAGGTGTCAGTAATGTCAGAAATATCTGTAATGTCAGTAATATCAGTGGGTGTCAGTAATTTCAGTGTAACGGTCTTCAAAAGGCAGGACGCAAGTGCAGATATGATTAAAGAAAAGTTTAATTTCTTCCAGACGGGTAGATACAACAAACAGGTATTAAGTATAGCAAAGCAAAAACACGGAACATGGTAAAAGCTACAGAATTACACAGCACACACTCAGTAATCACTATGGAGGTGAAGACTTTGCAGAGACAGACTGGAGGCAAGGGGTATAAATACAAGGTGGAGACAGGTGAAAACAGATGAGAGAGATAATGAACGGATGAGCCGGTGAATAGTAGACCGGCGACGCCGATCGCTGAATGGTGGAATTTGAGGGGGGAGGCGTTGAAGTCGTCACATTCAGTGATATCACTAGGTGATAGTAATGTCAGAAATACCAGTAATCTCAGCGGTGTCAGTAACATCAGCATTGTCAGTAACGTCAGTAATATCAGTAATGTCAGAAAAGTGAGTAGGTGTTAGTAATGTGAGCAATGTCAGTAGGTGTCAGGAATGTCAGTGGTGACATTAATGTCAGAAATATCAGTAATGTCAGTGGTGTCAGTAATATCAGCATTGCCAGTATGTCAGTAATATTAGTAATGTCAGCAAAGTCAGTAGGTGTCAGTAATGTGAGCAATATCAGTAGGTGTCAGTAATATCAGTAATATCAGTAGGTGTCAGTAATATCAGATGTCAGCAATGTCAGTAGTGCCAGTAGGTGTCAGTAAAATTAGTAATAGTAGTAATATCAGTAGTGTCAGTAATATCAGTGATGTCAGTAAAGTCAGTAGGTGTCAGTAATGTCAGTAATATCAGGGGGTGTCAGTAATATCAGTAGGTGTCAGTAATGTCAGTTATATCAGTGGTGCCAGTAACTTCAGTACAATCACTAGGTGACAGTTATTTCAGTAATATAAGTAATGTCAGTGGTGTCTGTATTATCAGTAGGTGTCAGTAATATCAGCATTGCCAGTAACATCAGTAATATTAGTAATGTCAGTAAAGTCAGTAGGTGTCAGTAATGTGAGCAATATAAGTAGGTGTCAGTAATGTCAGTAATATCAGTAGGTGTCAGTAATATCAGTGGTGTCAGTGATGTCAGCAATGTCAGTAGTGCCAGTAGATGTCAGTAAAATTAATAATAGTTGTAATATCAGTAGTGTCAGTAATATCAGTAATGTCAGTAAAATCAGTAGGTGTCAGTAATGTCAGTAATATCAGGGGGTGTCAGTAATATCAGTAGGTGTCAGAAATATCTGTAATATCAGTAGGTGTCAGTAACTTCAGTACAATCACTAGGTGACAGTTATTTCAGTAATATCAGTAATGTCAGAAATATCTGTATTATCAGTAGGTGTCAGTAATATCAGCATTGCCAGTAACATCAGTAATATCAGCATTGCCAGTAATGTCAGTAAAGTCAGTAGGTGTCAGTAATATCCAGGGTTCGAATTATGGGGGAATTGGGGGGGTCTGACCCCCTAATGAAGACTTGGGTAAAAAAAAGAGGTAAAAACAACAGTTTGGGGCGGGGGGGTTGAAACATTTATATATCCTATGCTGTATAGCCCTGGAGAAAAAGTTGACCCCCCTGAGTGTCACTGTATCATTCGCACTCTGGTAATATCAGTGGTGTCAGCAATGTCAGTGGTGTCAGCAATATAAGCAATATCAGTAGGTGTCAGTAATATCACTTTTGTCAGTAATATCAATAGGTGTAAGTAATATCAGTTATGTCTGTATTATCAGCATTCTCAGTAATGTCAGTAGGCTTCAGTAATATCCCCTGCTAGGGCTGGGTGGAATATCAAAAATATTGATATATTCAATACTGTTTTATAGAAGAAAGAAATGACCATAATTGTAATATCGAATATGCATAAAATTGGCTACACAGGTTACCATCTACATGCATTTTAAACCGACTGCATTTTAACAGGAGAGAACGGTGCAGATCTCATATTCTCTCTCTAACTGGTGCACACGTGCACACTAACACCACTGTTACCATGCCTGCCTATCATTGTCTGTGTATGTCGCTGTAGCGAGTTTCACCACTTTCCCACACTCATGCCTACCTCAGAGATAACTGATAAGTCAGAAAACAATGGAGGAAAATGAAGCCAATGGTGAAGATTTAATTCCTAAAAACAATGCTCATGGGTCAGTTGTTGGAAATGGTTTGGTTTTCAGAGGGAAAAGGTGGAAAGAAATAACAGCTGCAGTGGCATGCCATTTGGCAGAAGACATGGTCCCATCAGCACAACGGAAAAGGAGGGGTTCAAGATGTTACTTAAAACTACTGACCCCAAATACAAGTTTCCTGGCTGTAAATAATTTGCGAAGCAGGCACTGCCTACTCGCTGTACAATGAGGTTCAAAATTGTCAGATACTACGTACTTCTCCGCCATCACAGATTTGTGGTGAAGCAGAACATGTGAGCCATACATAAGTCTTACCATATATTTAATCGAGGACTAAAAAGCTAAAAAGTTACTGCCTGCAAACAAATACTGATACTTTAACATTATACTTTGCTATGATTTTCATTGTATCATATGTTATGTCGCCATTTTTCTTAAGCATATCGAGATACGAGTTTTTTAGCCATATCGCTCAGCCCTACCTGCACCTCTGGGTGGGGTTAACTGCTGTCTGAGAGTTTTGGGCTGAAAAAGCAAATAAAAGAAAAATAGAAAAGTCAATAAAAGGTGAAGAGAAGCAGTACAATGGACAGTAGGAAGAAAAGTCAACGAAGAGGAAAAAGACAATCAAAATGACTGAAATGTTTTGGAAAAGAAGGTCAGTTGAATCAAAACATTATGTAGAATCCAACATATCCAGAACTTGAGTCAAAGTGAAACTAAAAGAAAGAACAGAGTAAAAAGTTAGGTAGAACAAGAACTATGTGTATACCTAGATGCACTGTATTATCCCACCCTAAAACACACTTTTCACCTTTCACTTTTCCATGAAAATGTAAAAAAATAATGATTGATTATTTCAAAGGGTTGCTAATGACACATGATATTGATATTTTCATGTCTGGTAAAACTTTTGGAATAATGTTTCGAAACCTAATTAATAACCTAATTATAAACCATTTATAAATCCTGTATAAGGGTAGTCTTATTGTAAAGTGGTAGTGATAATTGTTATTTTCACGAACTTTTTTTTCATTTGATCTCTTTTTTATTCTGTTGTTCACTTATTTTTTTTATCGAAGCTGAGCAAGAAAGGGAATGAAAGATGTGGGATGATTTGTGGTGACAGTATAACGAAAGAACGAAAAATAAGAAAGAAAAAGGTGGTGGGTATTTTTTTACGTAAGAGGACAAACAGGTAATGTGAATTTTGACAGTAAACTGTGTGTTACTTCAAAAGCAGTTTAAAACTCACTCAATTACCGAACACGGCAGAAGAGATTGATAAATGCATACCCTGGTGGTGTACAGCTTTCATGGAAATATGAACAAAGGCAATGTTTCACTTTTTCTAATGTCGGGGTCACTCTAGGAAAAGTCATCAAATTTCAAGTTGAAAAAAGATCATTTAGGGGGTTTTCTCTACTGTTAAACATAGTGGCGGGTCATTTTTGACAAAATTGCAAAAATGGGTGTATGCATAAAGCATGTAGGTTAATGTCCTACTTCACCACTTTCTCAAAAGCAGAATGACTACATCTGTTTTACTGAAAATATGGTATAGTAGTAATAGTGCAATGGGACGTAAAGATGTATAATTATAATATTGTGTAATATTATGTAATGCTGCATTAGCGCTGCTTAATTATCAGCAATGGTACAAACAAGTAAGCAAGCTTATGAGCAAGCAAACAAACAAACAATAAATGCTAAAAACATGACCCAGTTGTCCAGTCTTTATACATTAACCTAAACATGGGTGCATTTGGCTATTTCACCTATAATTTCATCCAAGAGTCAGACACTAGTGTGACAGGGTTTGTCATTTTGATTTTGGGTTATTCTTGCCCAAACTGAGCATTACCCGCTGGATGAATTCAAATGTGTGATGTGTACACTTTGGGTAGTTCAGGCTTGATGCATAGGTCAGACCAAACAGAAGGCACATAGCTTGTGTGAGGTCCTGAAGTCTGTCTATCGCAACTTTACCTTTGAGGATGATGCCCATGGATGATGGATTCAGATGCAGGGATTTATGATTCTGTCCTCCTTCTTAACTCTGAACAGTGAAAATCCCAGTGGCCATGTGGCAGAACAACATGAATGTTCAGAAAAATATCAAACCCTCTATCAGGACTTTACTCGTATTTCACTTCAGTCTTCAAAGACTAATATCACATGTATTAAACTGATAGAAAAAGCTAAAAAGTTAACAGTGCACTACACGTTCACTGTTACGGCATTACAGAAAATGCCCTGGTTATTGATTTTGGTTGTTCTGACACTTCTGGTTTCATTTTACAAATATCATATGCAAGGGCAACTTGATGTTTCTAGCTAAACAGATTATGAATGAAAACGACTCTCCAATTTTGTGATGGAAGGTTGAGGGACTGTTGATCACTTTTCTCTCTGATTCACTGCACTCTTCCACTGACTTTAAATCACCACCTGAATAACTGTAAAACAGCACAACTTCCATCAGAATGGTCAGATTGTCTCTGTACAGTGTTCAACAACCACACAATCAAGCAATGCAAAATGAAACATACGTTGGAATACATACATATGTAAACTTGAAATACACACAGTCTGCACCTTATTGGAATTTTTAAGCTGTTAAGTATACACAAAGGGCTTGATGTTAGTGTATCAAGCAAAAGCTTTTACGGGGCGCAACATAACAACTGACCCCACTGACATGGACTTCTCAGTTGTGGTTGCAACAACCCACAAGGCATTTTCCCAGAATTCCCATGGGCACACAGTAGTTATTATGACCTATTGCAACATAAAGGAATATGGGTCTTTCCTTATCTCATCCAATCAAATGCCAAGAAATCTGGAAGTGAAGCAGAACTCGTTTCTGGAAAAGAGAACCAAGACTTTCTATATGACCTTGTACCAAACCTTCAACAAGAATGAGGAAAGAAAAACTCTCATGTAACATCAGAGCCAATACATAATGTAAGGATACCCTCTGGTTTTTCTTAGAAACCTCTCAAAGCACAGAATGAAGTACCTTCCTTTGATCTAGGGTTTACACAGGCAGAAACTTCACTGGGTTTACAAATAGATCACACTGAAATTTATGCACGTTCTATAAGAAGATGATGGGTGTGACTGGGAGCTTTTGGGTGTATACAGCGCGAGGCACTTATCCTGTGTGGTTCAAGAACTTTTTCAGGAACTTCATAGCAACCCAAATTGAGAGCGTTCGTGTTTGCTCTCCCACCGCACTGCAATGACTGTGACGAAAAGTGCAAACCACTGTCTCAACCACTTTGTTTTATTTAATTTTTCTTTTGTAATCCTGTTTCTTTTCTTTTATTATTGCTTTCTGTTGACAATGTTTACTGTTTTGCAGTATGATGTATGCTAAATCCGCTAAAGACAACGAAGCACTTAATACTTTCCATTACAAGTCGATGACTCAAACTCTCTCTGAATCTAGTCCTCAATTTCTGCCTGTGTTAATCGCTAATTAAGAGTGATATTTTATGTGTTCATCAATCTCCTCCGATCGGTAGCTTATTCAACTTCAGACTGCAAGTCAGATTACTACCACTGAGAAATAACTGTTATGTTTTGGTAACAAGATAGTTCAGATAAAATAACGAGGAGTTACATTATGATAACTAGCTAATTGAGACCACAGGAAAACAATTGCTTGTAATGTCGTGATAACAAGAAAAAAATGTTTTGCAGTGATATCATCTCTCTACATCCACAAGAATAATGTTAGCTCAACTCATTATCATAATATTGCTATAAGCTCGTTCATTTTATGAGTTTTGTATGTAGTAGTTAGCCATCTAGGTTAGCTAACATGACCAGCAAACATAAATACTTGCATATGCATTTTTATTTTTTTTTTGAGCTGTCTCTCTTTTTTGCTGTTTCACGTCTTGTAAAAGTGCAGTGACCCATTAAAAAACAAAACAAAATAAAAAAAAAAACAATTAAAAAAAACTACATGTACTCTGATATTGTCACAACCTGCACCTCCATTTTGGACTTTTAGTTTGATATGTCTTTGCTCCCGTTCTGTGTCTGTCTCCGCCCCTCACCTGTACCTGTTTGTCTCATTATTACCTTGTTAATTTCACCCAATCCTGCTTTGCCCTGTTTAGTTCTCCCTTGTATTTAAGTATTAGTGTTTGCCTTGTCTTTGTCTATCGTTGTTTGTGTATTTAGCACACTGTCATGCTGCACCTTTTTGTTACCAGTTTTTGTTCCTGTTCTGCACATGTCTTTTGATCTTCAGTTCCAGTAAAATCCTCCTTTTTGTCACCTACATCATCGTGTCTTTGCACTTGGGTCCTGCACCACACCACCAGCATGACAGATATACTCAAGTACTGCGAACAAAGCTCAAATGTCTCAAATAGAAACATTTTGTTTTGGAATGTTTGACACTTTAAAGCTCTGTTTATCTTCACATGAGTACTTAAAATGTAATTAAAAAAAAGAAAAAACAAGTAACACTGACATATTAAAGAAATACAAGATTGATGTTATGTAGCTATTTGCTAGTTGATCCCACGTGTCTTGTATGGCATAGTTTACTAGTACATAGTTTACCAAACATAAATTTTAATGCTTGCTACATTTTGAAAACAAAGTGTCATATATTTGACAAGGAACCAAGAAAAGCTGCATTTCTCATCAGACCTCTGACTACCTAGCTAGCTCATGGAGGCTTTCATATACTGCAGTAAAAGATTATCTATTTTACAACCAAAGACTGTAAAATTAGCTTAGGTCTATGTGCTTCTGCATTTTTTAAATTTTTTTAGAATTCATGCAACTGAATGAGGTAATGCAGTGTGACATTATTCATTGTTAATTATGGCTTTTGCTGCTTCTCTGATTCCATTCCTTAATCTCTGGTGAAAAATGCATATGCTTTATGTTGTTTAGTGGGCTCCATCTCTCTATTGCGGATGATTTGCTACATGTGTGACATACAGCTGCATCACATTCTAACACTATCAGCTTATTGTGAATGAAACTCTGCTTTACTTTCCATCTGGATATTCAGTTACCTACAAATGTGTCATCCTTTATTGTGCTCTTTAGATAGACCAATACACACACACTAATGAGATGAATCAACACATTTTATTTGATGAAGAACATTCGTCTAGTGCTAATTTTGTATGAATTATTAAGAAAGTCTGTTGTGTTGTTATCTCACATTTGCATGAGTTTCTCCTGCTGTTGAGTATAAATATGTGGCCCAGATGTACATGAGTTACTCTTCTTTTTCTTTTAGATTTCCCTAAATTAGGGTTTTCACAGGGTTAAATGCAACAACAGCAAAATCCTTTGAGCCAATTGAGGATCCATGCCTTTTTGTGCTGTTTTCTTGGCCTTCTTCTTGCTGCATTTCTTGACTTTCTTTTACAAAGTCTCCAAATCTGCTTCCCTTCAAACATGGCCAACATATCGGCCAGATTCTCCACTGTTGCCTCAACGTGATTTTTGCAGGCAGCCTCAAGTCTCGCCATCTCCTCTATACAGTTCTCCAGTTGGAGGGCGTCTGTGTTTCTCTCTCTGCTGTATCGATGGGAGAGGACCCTTTGGCGGTCGTACTCTGCATCAGCCAGGGCCAAGCCAAGAGACCTTCTCATGTCATCTAAGAGCCCACTCAGGTCGTCCTCCGGTTCACTGGGAGCAGGTTGTTGTTCTGCTCTCTTCATCTGGAACTTGTCCATCCACTTGCTGATTAACACCTGCATTCGGTTCATGACCTTCTTTTGTCTGACACGATCATTCTGGGCCACAAGCTCCCTGTGTTGCTCTCTCAATAGAAGGCTGTGTTTGAAACCTTCCTGGAGCTTCTCCAGACCACCCTTCAGTTCTCCAAGCAGATCCTCCAGGTTGTGGACGACCATTTCTAAAACTTCCTCGGAGAAAACAACCCGATCTGCCTCCTTGTCCACTTTTTCCAATTGCTGCTTTAAAGATGCCAGTGGTAAAAGTGAAGGAAGGTCTCCAGGAGCCTCTGGTCCATCGTTCAACTTTGTCTCAGGCTGCAGGAATTAGAAAAGAAAACAACTCAGATACATATGTCTGCCTTCCATTCATTTAAAGTTTATATGTCTCTCAAGGTCAGGGTAAAGCTTCCGCACCACTGGAGTAATGTCCCGGTTCGACTTTGGACAGTCTGAAGAACTGCTGCTGTCCTGAGGTATAGGACTCAGCTGTTCTGTGCCCTTGGAAAGATGCAAAGAAACATGAGTTCCTCCAGAGTAAAAGGACAGCCGAGACCACTCAGATGGGACAAGTAAGGCTCTCACCTGGTCAGGGGGATGTGAAACGTTCACCAAACTCACACGTTCACCAGGCTGATCATTTTCTGCCACCTGATCACCTTCAGAAGTAGGCTATATAAAGGAGAGTGAGAAAAAAATTCCCTTCAGCCCACATTCACACCGGACCATGTCATACATTCATAATGTTACATTCCCATTTTGTACTGTCAAACTGAGACTTACAGAGACTCTTTCAACTTAATTGGTAAAGACTCTTGGGAAGTCAGTGTTCCTACACACACTCTGAGTCTTTAGGGTCACATTTACTTTCACAGTTAAAAGAGAAAAGAATCTTCCTACCAGATACAGACAGGGCTTAGGAAAATGCCCTGTGTTTTCAAGTTTGTCGGGATCCATCATCTGTAAAGAACTAGGCATCTTTTTTAACAAACCATTGCCCAAATATCATCAGTGATCGACTCCCTCAGTTCAGTGTGAAAAATGTAATCACATTTGAGTGTCACTCTAATGTCCGGGTGTCTAGGGTATTTTATTTTATGGCTGGTTTGGAGAGCAATCCCTGTTTCATCTGACCCCGTACTGCTGTAAACACTCAAACACACACATTGTATTCTAGGCTTTCTAATGATGGTTGCAACACCACTCCTAGTTTTTTGACAGTGAACAGACAGACAAAGACCACTGAGGAGGGAGAGGTAGAACTCTGACCTGACTAGAGTTGTCAGAACTGCTCACCAACCTACACCCCTGATCATTTTGTCCTGCCTCATTATGCTCACAGACGGACTATATAAAGGACAGACAACAAAAATTCTCCTTTCAGCCCATATTGACATGAGCCTATCATATACCTCCATATCACGACATTAACATTCCACAATTTCAAACTGACACTTAAGGACACTCATCCAAATTTCTTGGTGAGGCCACTTATCACATCAATATCTCTAATAACATTCTGAATCAATACAATTACAATTACATTTAATGATAATGAACACTTTTAGCATGTCTCTAAAGTCAAAGGACATTCAAGACCTCTCAGATGGGACAAGCAAGTCTCTCACCTGAATAGATGGAACTGAGCTGTTGAACAAAACCGAACTGCTATTACAAGCCTCACCACTATCTGCCAGTTCATAGTGTTCACACATGGGCTGTATAAAGGAGAGAAAAATAAGAATTTTGCTGTAACCAGGGGTGGAAAAAGTAAAAGCAGAGGTACTGTTACTAAAAAAAACTACTCTAAGTAGAGTTAAACTAACAACCGTTTTTGTAAATTGTGAATGAGTGACTATTTTACTCTTACTTAAATATTTTTTCGGAGGGATACTTTAATTCTACTTGGGGTATGTTTTTTTAATAACGGTAGCCCACATCTACTTGTACTTTTTCCACCTAACTCTATACTGACATGACATCATGACATTAGCTCCATATCGTGACACTAACGCTTCATACCGTCAAACTGGTACTTACAGACACTCGTCCAATTTTCTTGAAGGGCATTGGCAAAACCGTACTTATCCTTGCATTCTTAATCTGTGGAGAAACAATCATTTTAAGGATTACTAACCAGCATGACTAGACAAGAAAGAAAGAAAGAAAGAAAAAAACATTTTTAAAATCTTCCCACCGCGGGTAGACGTCGCCTATGAAGACGCTCCACACTTGGAAAATTTTCAGGATCCATATCATATGATGAAACAGGAATCTTATCTGAGAAACTTTTGCTAAAATATCAATCAGTGAACTGCCACCTTTTGATACAGAAATACTTTGGAATGTCAGTTTTTCAGAGGTACAAGCGCGCGATAACACATTTGTAATGAAAGCTGAGTGGTCGCTGTCACCGGAAAAATTGCATCCAGACGTTCCGACGCTGACGCAACAATAGGTTTGGATCATTTCTATAGCTATAGGCCAACCGGCTACCTCAATATTACGTATTAACATTTCTCATACCTTGGCCACGTACCCCCGAAAAAAAGTAACTGGTAAATTGTTCGGGAGTAATTTATGTTCACTTTGTGACTTTTAACTGTTTCCTGTGATGGTTTTGTAGAAATTACGTCAGTATGCACGAGCAGCCATTCTTTTTCTTTTTGATCGTTATAAACTGGATAGGCTACGTCCACACCAAGCCGGGTAAATCTGAAGACCCAGATTTTATATAAAAACGCTCTCGGTCCACATTGTCGTTTCTGCACCGTTTTCCAAATGCTCTACGTCCATATCAAAAGGATGAAACACTTACAGAACAGCACTGACTGCACATCATCGATGTAAGTCATCATTTCTGAAACTCTCTGTTTTCCCTGTCCACGTGTGTAATGCGTTACAACCCGAACCCGGCGTTTTCTAATTTATGCACCTCAGAGAGCGTTTCCGATTTTCCGTGGCAGAAAACGCCGTTTTAGAGTGGACGTAAGGGCTAAACGGAGAAATAACTATGTGTTTTCAGATTTACCCGGCTTGTCTGGACGCAACCTCAGAGTGTAAGTCTTTTGACTGTCACGTCACGGCACTATGTTTTATTTTGATGTTACTTGTATATACGATCAGTCAGTCATTAAGTAAGACATCTCAGACAGGAGAGTCGGAGGAATCTGTGGCGTCAATGATATGCTTAAGAGTTGGTGTTGGCTCACATAAAGGGATTCTCGACGTTTTGAGTTACCTATTTGGAAATAAGCTAACGAGCAATCCGCAAACCCGAAGCGGCAAGCCAGTAATTTAGCAATGACACTCAAGTTTCCAAGGATGGCGTTATCTGACTTCAAGTAAAGATTTCAGTCTCTTTTGAAAAATGGATCCGAAATTATTCGAAACATCGCTAGCTGGTTGGCCATTTCAGTCCGTTTTAAACAAATTTGTAATTTTTGTCTAATAATAATAATAATAATAATAATAATAATAATAATAATAATAGTATTTTTTGTCTGACTGAAAATCTGACCGAAAAACTGCTCAAATTTAGAAATACACGAATGCACGCCTTTAATGTATGTTTTGCGATTTGACCAATTGGAGAGTAAACACGTCTGAGAAAACGCACCATTGGCTGTAGTATGGGCCGCTATTGTGGCGTCATCTACAGCTTATATAAATCCGAGGTAGCTTTCATGTTTTCGTTCAGTTTTGCTCATGACAAAACAGGTACTGTGCTTGAGTGGTCGCATACATAGCGTTCTGAAGAATCACTACTCTTACGACATGTCAGAAGAAAACCAAGTAAGTGCGATTGATTATATGGAGAGAGACTGTTATGTTATACCTTGATATTTGAGTGATGATTGCTGATTATCATTATTCTGATTAAGTATCTATCAATGTAATTTCACTGTGCTATGTTTGTCAGGTTTGTCAGATTGAAGAGATTCTGTCTCAACCAATGGTCACTGAGGGGTTGGCCTGCCAACTGCATCTTGAAGTCAGTGATCGAGAGAGCCTAAGGGCATATAAGGTATGTAAACACAAAAGATTATAAATTAAATACATTTCTGTGTAATTTTAATGGAATATTATGCAGGAGCCTACACTGACATTTACAGTAGCCGTTGAAGGTACAGTACTGTTCTATGATGGTGAAGTTCTCGCACAGAATTGAGATGCTGAAGGTTATTCCAAATTGTAAACTCTACTTTTAAAATGTTTCTGTCACTCGAAGCACAGTCTCTGTTCTGTAATGTATGCGCTTACTTTACAATCTTGTTTTTGATGTGCAGATCAATATGATCAAGGACTCCTACAAACACGAAATCAGCCGTAAGCGAGCAGCAGTGAATGCCAAACTGGAAAGGATGCTCTGTAGGGACGTGTCTTCTCTCCTGGATGTACTGCCAGGATTTCCTGTCCTTCTGGAGATCCTGGACAGTCTGACTACTGAGTATGTTCTGTGTCTTTCATGCTGCTTTGGCCGTATCAAAGAGAGAATTCAATTCTGTTTGAATTTGTTAACTACATTGTTTTAGAGGTCTCAGGAGCTGTCTTGCATTGAATTTAATGTTGTGAGAAATGAATGTGCAATTAGAACTGATGAATTAGTAACTATATTATTATTCTACATATTAGTTAGGCTTGTGTATTGTGTATAATCAGTGCAGTTATTATGTTCGAGTTATGTGTAATTACTAACTATGAGTTTTTTCTTTTGCAGGCAATGGAGTCTGATCCAAGATGGAGTGCCCCAACCAGTAAGCTTCTCTATTAATATATTACTCATTTTTAAAATCACTGATCATAGGAGATACATATTTTGGTCAATTTTCATATTTCTTGCTAGTTTTCTTTACATGTTCACAACAAGTTTATATGTTAATTATAAGGGATAGTTGCTCTGAAGTTCCTGTAAAATCTAAATGCAATGACTTCAGTACACCTGTCTTTAGACATGTGACAATACATTATGACGCTTTAGTTAGCAGTGCAGCTATTAGATTAGACTGAGAGTAAAGTAAATCATGTTTATTGTTTAAATGCAAATTGACTAATTGCTGATTCTCTTTTTCAATGCAGATGACTAAAGTTGAAATTGGCTGGGCGGTTATAAAAGTCGTGGAGGTCACCACCAAGATCGCAGAGATGACGATTATTCCGTTGATCTCTGGAAGTTTGGGAGTGTATCCAAGATCTTTATTTACATCTAGAGTGGTTACTCCTGGTACCCCACCCTCCATCTGTGCCTCAGCAGAGAGGTAAATTCAAACAAAGTGTTGCTCTCCTCAAGGATTCACATCATAATGCATTTATTGAGCATTCATAGTGTACTATGTTTAAAAAATATGATTATCTAAGGGTAATCATCAGACATAAGAATTGTTCATAAACTGGTTGAAAGAATTAGACTGAAATAGACTTAATAATTAGAATAGAAATACAAACAGAAGTAGTAATATGAATATTTGCCTGTTTTATTTTGTTTGTTTTGTTTTTTTTGCTGAAGGCCTGAAATTACGGAGTCGGTTGAGTCCACACCTTCCAAGACCCCGGTAACTTTAGAGGCTGGGGACGGTCCTGTGGACTCAAGTGTGCCTGATACAATCTCAGGCACAATCTCTGACACGGTGTTGCCTGTCTGTCCAACAGTACTCAAACAGACAACTGTCGGTCTAGAGGGTGTTCCCTCTTTGGAACAGCATGCCACTAAGATAGTGGATGCTGTATTAAAAAGAAAAGAATTGGAGATGGATGGTTTAACTTATGACCATTCAAGTGCTTATAAGTCCCTTTGGGACATGGAGAACATGATACTGTTTGTCCTGGAAAGTGAGATGGCAGTATCAGTGGTGGCACACGGAAGGGAACCTGACACGGTTGCATCTCTTCAGGAGCCGGAAATAAAACGACCGACTCCATACGAGCTCCTTGCTAAGATTGTGGAGGAACTGGTAAGGCGCTATCTAAAGTCCAATGGCCTTCCTACCGCGATCTTTCCAGCGGAGCAGATAGCGGACATTGTCCTTGAAAAGCTGGCTAAGCAGTGTGATCCGGACTCAGAGGAGGGCAAAACGGACAGTGATTCAGAAACGGAAGAGAGCCTGGCAAGTTTACACCCCATTTGGGAAGAGGAGGAGGAGGAGGACGAAAGTCAAAATGCTCCTCCTCCCACTAAAGGGAAGAAGAAATCCTGGTGGGCAAGACTCAAGGAAAGGATTGCGAAACTGAAAATCAAAACAAAGGTAAGAATGAACTATTGTACTCTATATTTCAGCATGTTAATTGTTTTCTAGCTCTGTCATTTTAGCACTGTTTCTGTAGCTATTAAAAACATTTGTAATTGGACTTGTAATTTCATATTGTTTTCCATAGTATATTTAATGGTATTTACTTTCTATATAACAAAAACATTCTTTTGCTAACCCTAACAGCCATCTAAAGGGGGAAACAGGGCCAACAATAAGACACTGGCCAAGAAACAGACTCAGTGTGTGCCACAGGAGGATGCTGCATCTCCACCTGACAGTAAGCCCACCAGTGAGCACAAAGAGAGACCATGGAAGTGTTCCCTCGTGAGGAGGATGTGCAGATGCCTTGGGAAGAGCCTGCAGTAATGCCCTCACATCTATATGAAGTGCCAGTAACAATCCACTCCAATCTCCATGTGGAGCCTGAACTAATGCCCTCACATCCACATGAAGTGCCAGTAACAATCCACTCCAATCTACATTAGGAGCCTGAACTAATGCTCTCACATCTACATGAAGAGCCTGCACTAATTCTCTACATTTCTGAAAATGTTCAAATAAAACCTGATTTTTTTTTCACTGAAAATTGTGTGTGGTTTCAAATGTTCATATTACATATATGTGCTTTGTCTGTATTTCTGTGTCACCATATGTGCTATTCTCAGTTTTAAGATTACGACGTGAAACAGAAATGGAACAAGTCGCAAGCTGTGCTTTGAACGTATTGTAGTTAACTGTAAAAACGATGAAGACAATGGTAATTATACATAAATCTCAGGACTTTCAGTTCAGTTTGTCATTTGTACAATTATAGATCACTAAACTATAGGGAATACTGCACCATGGCTCCATTCACCATTTTACAGTTCACACTTTATTAAATCATATCAACTCTCTGCTTCTCTGCCTTTCTAATCGCAGAGTCATTGCATCAGCCATCACATTCACCAGTTTCTAGTTCATGGACTCTTTACCTGTGGTCTTTAGATAATACAAATAAAATGTAGTAGAATTTTAACCAAATGGCATGTATTTCAATAATTAATTATAAAAATTAATAATAAAAAAAACTGTAGCCCGGATGAGAAAAGCACACAACCCCAAAATTCTGTTATTTACAAACAGTCATGTTTAGGTTTTGTAACAGTTCATTTATCTTATCTTGAGTATTTAAAAATTGAAATTCATTAACATTAGTTGTGTTGAACTGATGTGTTTGAATTAATGTTCGAAATAGTTCATGATATAATTTTGTTATAAACCGATTTTCCTCATTTTAAATGTAGATTGGTTTAAGCTATGTCATTCAGAATTAGTCCTA
Organism: Chanos chanos; assembly: GCF_902362185.1. Taxonomy (NCBI): domain Eukaryota; kingdom Metazoa; phylum Chordata; class Actinopteri; order Gonorynchiformes; family Chanidae; genus Chanos; species Chanos chanos. The sequence continues at coordinate 46,409,741 of NC_044495.1, forward strand.
CTGTGATTGGGCAGTGGGAGGGGCATAGGGTAAATCGGCAGAGCTGGGGAAGGAGCTGGAAAGTTCGCGAGAGAGAGAGAACCACAACAACTGTGTTAATTGAGGCACTGCTCGCTCAATCTGATCAGTTATTTGGTCAGAAAGATATCGTGATTAACGATATGTGTGTGAGTGGTATGCAGTAGTAAATAGTGAAGAAGTGTGTTGAAAGTGTGACGAGCTATTATCGCCATTAGCTCTCTTAGCTAACTGTGTAACTGCCGTCGAGGTTAGCATCAGTGTTAGTGTGTTTGTCAGCGTGTGTGCGAGTTGTGCAAGATCCCAACCCGAAGCAAGGACAGGCAGAGCCCACGAGCGACCGGGAAAGCCGTGTGGTTCCCCTGTTGAAGCCTCCCGGTAAGGAACGAAGACTAGTGCTCACCTGCGACCACAAGAAAGCAGCCCACCTTTCCCTTGTTTCTCCTATTCACGGAGTTAAATTATCCTTCTCGCCGAAACTGAAAGTTTTTACAGCGTTTTGCTCCTGCGAGTGAAGCGGCAGTTATTGTGTTTTGCCTCACCGCACCCCAACTTCATACAGGCCTGCAACATTTGTTATTTTCAGCGTGTGCGTGTGTTTGCTGTGTGTGTGGGCCCACGGTTTAAGTGTGTATGCATTTCATGTATGTATGTATTTCATGTAGGGGTGTGTGTGTAGTTTGAATACTTGTATATAACGCGTTAGCCAAGGATTGAGAATTAAAAATATATACATTTTGCATTCTAGCACGGTGTCTGGTTGGAGTTATTAATAGTTTAAAAATGACTGGTTCTACTAAATCATACAATCCGAGTAAAGGTAACACTTTAACTCTAGATAAAACCACAAACCCAAACACCCTATTTTCCCAGTTTTATTCAACACAAGGTATTTATAATACAGAAGGTAGTGGGGCGCTACAAATTATATAAACGCCCCTCTCTCCCACATATGTGTACACACACACACACACATTTCTACTCTCCTAAGCATCTTTGTACAGGCATCAAGTAAAACACCACCACAGTAGAATAACTGCAAACTTGGGTATTAAGGAGCAGCCTTGTTGTGATGGTGGACATATTAATGTGTGAGTATCCATATCATATGAGTCACTGAACTCATTTTTATCTGCATGATAACATCTAAAAATCGGCTGAGGAATGTGATGCAAGATTTATGAGATGTGTCCGAAAGTCTTTGAAGAGGACGTTTGTTTGTCACTGGACAGCTGTTCATTTCAACAACCTGCGGTGGTGATCAGAGGTTGCAAAAGTAAAAAGTAGAAGTACTCTTGCTAAAAAAATTGCTCTAAGTAGAGTTAAAGTATCCCTCCTGAAAAATACTTAAGTAAGAGTAAAATAGTCACTCACTTACAATTTACAAAAACAGTTGTCAGTTCAACTCTACTTGGCGCACTTTTTTTTAGCAAGAGTACCTCTACTTTTACTTTTGCCACCTCTGGTGGTGATGATCTTGGTTGTTCCTCAACACTCTGTGGCACAGAATGTTGTTCCACTCATTGTCTGCATTTAGATCAAACATGTTCCCACACAAGAAGAGTCCTCTCGCTGTGTCAGTTGAGTTGGATTTCCCTTGGTACTCAGCATCTGATTCACATGTCCTTTCACACAATCTCTATTCACCTCAACCATGTAGGTAACTGGACTCAACAGTTAGGCCTACATCATTCACCCATTTCTCCCCTCCTCTGTAACAGGGATGTACCTGAATCTGAATACATTATTCGGGAAAATACAAAAAATGCAATGGAAACAGATATTTCTTCTACCCGAAGATGATAATTATTATTCGGAAACAAAAAACAATGACTGACATGTCTGTGTGTCAGCCATTATGTTTCCTCAAATCGATTCATGTCATTGTGGATGGTGTTACGTCCTAAGACGTGTTTATCTATTTATTTCGTGATTGTTTTTTTTTACTGTTGTCTATTGTTGCTGTTGTACTGTGTTGTGTTGTGTCCTCTCTCTTTCTCTCTGCGCCTCCCTCTTTCCTGTCAACAGGTCGTTAAGCTCCATGGAAACGGGGGAGGGCCTATTTGTCAAACCGCATTCCCATTGGCTGAGAGAAAATGAGGCCAGGGGACATAAGCAAGCCTGTCCTCTTCACAAGAGTCCTTTTTTTCTTCTCCTGACTAAGACTGTGTTGGTTGTTGTTGGTTGTTGTGGTTGATAATTTGTTGTTTGCCTTATTTGCCTCTTGTGTGCTATGTGTTTCTTTTTTTGTATTGTGCGGAGATTTGTAAATAGCTTTGTACATAGCGTGGGAAGCCCCGTAGGGAGGTTGGGTGCCTTTTTGTTTTAAACCGTTTTCTCCTGGTTTTTGGTTAGTTAGGGAGTGAGGATAGTTTGTGTTGTTAATTTTGCTTTCTTTTTACCTGTAGGTAAGTTAGAGTCCACTCCATATAGCTAGATTGTTTTGTTTATTGTTTTGGCCTTTCCCCCTCCTGGGGGGTCTTTCAGAAAGCAGGTTTAGTGAAAACTCAGAGTTAGTTAACTTAGAGAAAGTGGTAAACCTCCTAAGAGAAGAGACCTATGGCTTTGTTTTGCAAGGAGAATGAAGCCACAAGACTCTTCTATTAGGAGCTTTACTACTTACTCCGAGTTAACTAACTCTGAGTTTTCACTAAACCTGCTTTCTGAAATACCCCCCTGAAGTCTCTTTTTGTTTTGTTTTGGTTGACGCTTCTTGTTTTCATTTAAGTTTGATAATAAATCGAATTATTACTTTTTCAAAGTAGATTTTTGTTGTATTGTGGTGTGCTGGGGACATCCACTTATTTAAGTTAGACATTTATTTATTGTTACATTCCCTTATCCCCCCCCACAGACAAAAAGGGGAACGTAACAATGGTCAAGATAAAAATGCCCATTCTGTTTGCAACATAGGACCTTGATTTCACTAACTATTCATTTCATTTACTACTGAAAAGTGATCGCTATATTCTGTAGTCACCCCCACCGAGTCAGCGCAAATTACTGTTGTAAAATACTGTGCTTGTGCAGAGTTGACAGAGATAAAATCATTCACTCAACTCTGAACATCTGTTCTGAGAGAGCATAAAACTCTCTAAACTTCAGCTTGTGTGTGTCGCATGAACTGCAGTGCTGAAATATGCTATTCAACTACCTAGCTGTTACATCCCTGGTTTAAAATGGTGTTTACTCTACTGGCGTCAAAATGAACTCATCTGCCAACACAGCTGCTTGAGAGAAAGACTGTACCTTTTGCTCATTTAAATACAGCGCCATTCGTTCAGGTAAACAATTCTTAAACTCATCAAGGAGGACAAGCTCACGCAGAGTTGCAAAATCAGAAACCTTGCTCGACACACACCACTTATCAAAGAGAATTCCTTTCTCTCGCGCAAACTCAACAAACATTTGACTTGCTGACTTCTTATGGTTTCTAAACCGCTGGCGATAAGCTTTTGGCACCAATTCATACAGCTGCCTTGACAGTGTCGTACTGCAAGCTTTCGGCCAGCGACAGCACAGAACAAACCTCCTGTGCTTTTCCCACAAACTTGTACTGCAGTAATAAAGGCCAGACCTCTTTAAGCCATTGCAGTGAAGCTGCAATGCGCTCAAAGGCACTAAAATAAGAATCAACCTCAGATTCGCGGAAAGGCAGCACCAAACTAATATGTTTGCTGACATCAAGTACAGACAGAGCATTTTGAGCCGCTGGAGTAGAGTCCGCGGCAGGAGAGGGAGAGGCAGCAGGCACAGACTGCGCAACGAGAGCCTCAACAATCTTCATTGCCTCTAGCTTGAGCTGCCGTAATTTAATTTCTTTCTCCACCTCCTACTCCATCCAGTGAACTTCTAGCCACCAGTTAGGCTCAACTTGGAGCGCATGCTTCTTTTCATCCAACTCATACTGGAGGCGCGCCAAATGCACTCTCAGCCGAGGATCCAAACCACTGGACAGAGAGCCTCCGCTCTCAGTCACAGCAGACACAAAGGGTGGTAGCATGACTTTGGCTTCCGCCTCTGCATCAGCCTCAGTCTGCGCTACTTCCCGAACCTCAGACTGCTCAGCTGCGGGAACCTCTCCAAACACTGCCAGCTTAACAACCATTTCAATGCCTGCCTCCCAACCGCAATGCCAAAATGATCGGCCAACAAGAGGAGGTCATCCTTACGGCACAAGTTCAGCCGTTCTATGGTGGAATGAGCAAGGAACTCCTCAACACTAAACTGAGCCATTGCTCCAACCACAACACCGTCCACTATGCAACACCGTCCACTATCCGGGACAAGCCCCCAATTTATGTTGCGTCCCAAGTGTAAAATGGTGTCTAGGGGTACGATTTAGGGATGTAGCATAAAGGAAAACCCACCACCTGTGCTGGTTTAGGACGGTGTGATGACGAAAAGACATGGACATGGGTGCAATGTACAAACAAAAGTGCCGTATATTAATAATATTTACAAGAATATTTACAATAACAAATATACACAGGAATAGGGAGAGGACGACAGACAGTGCCAAAGGAATGAACGAAAAAAAAAAACGGTGTACAATACCTACACCAAATAAACAACTGACTACAAAGCAAAAAGTCGGCAGAGCCAAAGAAAACCTAGCTACACTATCTAACAACAAAAACAAAACTTACATCAGTGGCACTTGCCTCTAACCTAACCCTAATACACAATGCAACACTAGGGCAGAGATCCACCACCTTACCTATTCTCCTCCCCGCGATAACCAAAGCAAACAAGCAGAGATGCAATTCCATAAACAAAGACAGTGAATGATAATACAAAGTAAAAGGCAGAACAGCAAGTTTGTTCAATAGCAAAACACGAAAGCACAGGGTCGAACAACGAAATTAAAATCTAAAAACAGCACATCCAGCTACTTTAAATCTTTGCACTCCGTGTCCGGTTTGTTGAGGCAAAAGGGGCACTCCTTTCCTGGTTGGCCAATTGGGAGCAACGAGGCAGGACGCAACACCAGAACAGATGGGATTGACAGTGGTTCGGACCACAGCTGGGTACCTGTGTCAGGAGCGCAGAGAAGGGAGACGGAGAAAAAACAAGAAGCAGACGAAACCAGACACACACAAATAGAACGTACAGTGCACCGCACGTAACAGCCTATAAACTGATCAACATAATTCTCAGTGTCCATTACAAAAGCTAGTCAAACACATTTAACCTCTCAACGCATCTCAAACGTCTTCAGCGGGGTCGAGGCGAAGCTCAAAATGGCAACGTTCTTCCTCACTGTCCTCACCGCTTTCATCCGAGAAGAAGTGGCAGTCATCCTCGCTCTCCAGGGCAAGACTCTCCTGACCTGTTGCAAGGCATTAGCAGCAGAGACACGTGTGTGCCATCTCGGTCAGTGTAAAAACAACCCAGACATGCACTCTTGTTTATAGGAGTCAAATCGGGCATTCTCACACGTCATCTTGCCTCGTAATGACCCAATGACAACTGCCGAATTACCATTCCGTTCTCATATGAATAGCTCTATAGGCCTTTCACGTAATGATGGTGGTCTTTCCAGTCTGAGACATGAGGGGGTATCTGTACTTCCAGTTCTTCCCTATTGCTTTTTCAAATTTGTTTTTATGGGAAACTAGTTTTTGGTACTAGATTTGGAATTTCTACAAATTCATTTTGATGCTCTGGTCATGTGAATATAACAGAGTTGTAGGGCCACACTGAGGGAAGAAAATCTTCGATTTCAAGAATAAAGGCGTAATATTTCGAGAAGAAAGTGGTAATTGAGAAATATTCCTAATTTTACTAGAATAACATCATAATTAAATGAGAATAAAGTCATAATATTACGACAAAAAAAGTAATAATATTACGAGAATGAAATTGTAATTTTGTGGAAAACACCCCCATAATTTTTAGGAAAACATTGTACCAGCAACCATCAAATGGGCGAGAGGACAGTCAATGGCAGCCTGTGCCTGCTTCTGGCAACTGCTGTTTGTCTCATGCGTCAGCCTGATACTGATGAAAATGTGGTGCCGATGTGCCAAAAGATTAAGTACTGTATTTCGTCTTTATGTGTGAAACCTATCATGAAGCATAACTTTACAAAATGCTCCACGTTTCTCATTTTAACGCAGGGGAAAGGCTGCTCTTCTGATATTTCCCCTCTGAAGTAACACGTATCCTAAAATTACGATTTTATTCTTGAAATATTATGACTTTTCCTTGTAAAATTAAGACTTATTTCTCGTAAAATTATGATTCCATGATCATTAAATTAAGACATTATTCTCGTAATATTACGACTTAACTCTCGAAATCTCCGAATTTCCCCCCCTCAATGTGGCCCCAATACTCCATTGTATGTGAGGGATAGATTTACACAAGAAGCTTTTACAGCACCATATGCCAGCTTAGCTGTTTGCCTAAGGTTTCTGCGTGCCTTTTAGGTAGCTAGCTCGTTAGGTTAAGACTCTTTACTGCTGCTTCAACGTATTGTTTGTTTAGTCCACACAGGAAGGTGTGTTTATCATTAACACTGAAAGATGCGCAAAAGCACCCAGGTCATACAGAGATCGTTACTGTTACTAAAAAGATGTCATATATCAATCATCTAGTGCTGCATTAAATCAGTGGCATTTGGCGTAAACAAACAGTACATAGCGTTCGTTTGTCGATTATTGGTCCATGCTATGGACCACATCATTTTGTTGACAAACCATAGCCATTTGTTGCCTGTCTTTTCAATATTATTTTAGTCACAGCATCTCCTTCAACAGACTGATGCAAACAATAATTTATTCTGTGGTCTTGTTCCTTTTGATTTAATGCTACCTTCACTACACCTCCAGTTTGTGTGGCTCCTCATTCTTTTTAGGTGACCTGTAGCACTGTGCTTGTATTACATTACCGTCCACTATGTTGGACACACTATACCAAAAAGAACATGCATGTAACAAACATGAGTGAATATTAAACTATCATGGCATATGTTATGACTATGAACAATTGGATAATTTCATTACACAGCTTTATTGAAGTGCATTTACAAGCTGTTAGGTAGCTTGATCTAACGTTAGCCATCTCTCCGTAACTAGCTGACATTGCTATCATAATTAAACTGCTCATGGAACAGTTTCTATCCACAGTCCAGTTTTGATTGTTTTGTTTTCCAATATATACCGTATAACTTGTGAGAGCTGGAATTTCAGTAGATTTCCCAAAGATCTGGCAAACATCAGAGAGACACACACATCTTCGCCTATGGTAGCCATTGTTGACCGGTAGTAACTTAACCCCCTGTTTCTATCCAGTATGGCGGCGTGAAAAAGGCCTATCTGCTAATGGGTGGGCCATCAAGAGCTGCTTTTTGACTCAGAGACTGAAATGTGCATGTTGTCCTTTTTATTCCCCTCACATAGTTCGGTAAAATAAATTCACTTTGTAACCCTCAACAGCACAGGGTTGCCCTCAGGCAACGCAAAGTTTTCTTAAGCCCCAGGTCCAGTACATGTCACTTTAAATCACTGCAGCCAATTAGAATGGTCAAAAAGTATCAAAGAACAGTCCAATCAGGCGTGGGAGTCACTATCAAGCATCATTTGAAAGTGGGACTTCCTTTTCTGACACATGGTCACAGGAGCACATGGTGTGAGAAGAAGGTAAGATCATTTACTTTAGTAATCTTATTTAAGATGATATAAAATGTAAATAACAATATGTGTGTGTATGAAGGTGTAGTGAAGCCTTTTGTCAGGTTTTGTGAAGGTTTTTTTTATTTTCCATGTTCGGAAATTCAGTTTTTCTTTTTGTTGCCTCAGGGCTACGTTGTGTGATAAGGGGTACTTTCAAGGATGTCTTTGCCGACAATGTGTATGGATGTTATCACTTATTAGCACATGAATTTGTACACAATATATATATATATATATAATATAATATAACTCTAAATATATTTGTGTTTATTTATTTTATTATTTAATTATACTTATTTGAACACATTTTGACAGAAAAATGGATGTAAGCTTATTCTACGGAAGAAAAGAGCAGGATCAGCATGTTAGGCAAGTCCCATCAGACAGTGAGGACAGTGAGATAGACAGCAATGACAGTGAGGAGGAGTGGAATGGAAAAAAAGGTTTGAGCAGAAGTGAAAAAATAGGGTTTTAAATATTGTTCCTCTGGTTGTTATTGAGCTCATTTGTACACAACCAAATCTAAATGTGTTGATTCATTTTCTGTAACCCAAGTTCTGACAGTTGCTCTGGTCGACCATTGAAATGATAGGTTTATAAGGCAGCCAGCATACAAAATAGGGGTCAAATATCAAGCTGTAGTTATTCTTGTTGTGTTTTCGTTGAAATTGGAAACTTACTTTTTATATATTTCTATAGATGCTCAAGACACCAGTGATGATGAAGTTGGAGACAAAGATGATGACATTCTGTCTGAGGATGACAGAAGTTCCTCCCAGACCCCTCGGTGGAAAACGTGTCAGAACCACTGCCTCTCCAGTACACCCTGAATGGTTGCACGCCCCTGCATCAGCTGGTGAAATTCTGTCGCCATACGAATATTTTAAAAGTATTATCTGTGACGACCTCTTTGAGCTCACTGTTAATGAATCAAACCTGTACAGCGTCCAGTGCAATCCTGCCAAGCCACTTAACCTTACACTTCAAGAACTTGAACAGTTCTTTGGCACTTTGCTTCACATGTCATTATTCAGTCTTCCGGCCACCCGCATGTTTTGGACCACAGTAGCCATATTGCACATGTTGCTGATGTGATGCCTCTTGCACGGTGGGAGGCCATCAAAAGATTTCTTAATTTCAGCAACAACAGTCATCAGCCCACAAAATGATTATGATGTGCTATATAAGATTCGGCCTCTCCTAAATCACATCCTCACCAAGCTGAGGCAACTTCCTCTGCATGAGACATTGTGTGTGGATGAGCAAATGGTGCCATTTAAGGGCAAGAGTAGAATTAAGCAGCACCTACCCAGCAAACCAAAGAAATGGGGTTACTAAATACTGGTCCTTGCTGGATCAGATGGAGTTCCACACAATTTTGAAATTTATACTGGGGAAGCTGTCCATCCACCAAGGCTTCCAGATGTAGGGGCAAGTGGGTACTGCGCCTGGCAGAACCGATACCAAAGAACAGGAATTTCAAGCTGTTCTTTGACAGTTGGTTTAGCTCAGTCCCACTGATGCTCGTGTTGTCCAAGCAAAGCATCCACTGTCTGGGTACGGTGCGCTGTAATCGCTTGCCAGGCAGTTCCATGATGGCAGATGCTGATCTGAAAAGATCTGGCTGTGGATCCTTCCAAGAAAAAACGGCCTATGTTGGAAATACCCAGCTGCATGCAGTCAAGTGGTATGACAACAGGTCAGTTACCCTCCTCAGTACCTATGTAGGTGCTCAACCTGTATCCCATGTTGGCAGATGGGACAGAGGCCAAAAAAAACCCATCAAGGTCCCATGCCCTGCAGCAGTAACCACATATAATCAGCACATAGGAGGTGTTGACTTGTTGGATTCACTGATTGCGCTATATCGCACCAACATCAGGTCGAAGAAATGGTACCACCGCCTTGTCTTTCATCTGATAGATATGGTAGTGGTGATAAGTTGGCTTATCTACAGACGGGATTGTGCTGACAATGGAATGACAAGAAGTGATACCATGCGCCCAATATGTTTCAAGTGTTCTGACCCTTTTTCTTAATGATTTATTGACATTTTTAAAAAGATTTTGTGATTTTTATATTGTTCTCTGCACATTGTTTTATGATCTATAAATCCATGAGTTTCTCTGTGAATCTATACCATGGCTGCTCAACGTGGTCCTTAGGCAACGGAAAAATATTTTGGGGTGAGGGGGGTACAAAAAATTAAAAAATATGTTTTATCAATAAAATGTCCCAAAATGAACCAAGAAATGATGTGGAATTATTTTTGTCATGCACCATCACAGTATGTGCTTTTGAGGGCTAACAATATACATTTTAAAGTAGATCGTTTAAGGTTTTGGAGGATGATTCTGATGTTTCTAGGACAAAAACTCGTGGAGTTTTTAAAGCGGTTTAGCAAAATTTCTGTTTTAAGGTGCCGACGCCATGACGACCCCTGAGTGTTAAGCTGCGTTCTAACCGAATGCATGAAAAGTCAATGGCAGGAGAAGAATGGGCGGAGTTAATCGCGGCAAAACTGCCAGCAACGTGAAATGGGCTAAATGAATGATTGAGTTAAAAAACAAAAAACAGTTCTTCACAATTGTTTGCACACTGTGGGAATTTCAAGCGCAGTCACTGAAACCTGAAACTCATGTACCAAATCCCGAAACAAAGTCTGCAAAATTTCAAGCACAATTTCTGCTTTGCACTCAGTTTTCAAATTTAAATCACACTTTTTGCAAAACACTACACAGCAGTTAAATGTGTTTCACATTTAATAAGTAAATAAGAATATAAATAACTGACTCTGGTTCAGTGTTGCTCTACTTTCTAATAACGTTACTTGACTCCAACGCTTATAACTCCCTTGACAGTCTGGGTTCAACACATACATTGCTACATCCTTCCTTTTGGTTTTTTTTTTTCAAATGAATTTACTGCAACATAAAATGAAGCTGAATGAAACTTAACTAGGCTGAACTCATCAAACCCAGAATAACATCCCTGAAGCGAGCAGGCCTATTAACTATCCTGCCATATCTCGTAACAAGATCCTACATGTTCTGTGCACGAGGTGTGTTTTGTGCATGAGGTGCGTTTTGCGCAGGAGGTGTGCTGTGGTCTGTCCTGGAGCAGTGTTATCTCGTCGATGAAAACTGTGACGAAAAATGTTTGTCAATGACAGACAAACAGACAAGAAATTTAACTACCATAAACAATACCTTTTCATCCAATGGTACATGCACTCAATTTGCAAGATGTGCACAGCCGTGCATTGCATGCTTATGACTGGTTGATACAAACTGGTAGTGCTGCTCCGCCTCCCCTTTGGGAATCGAACGTTAAACATTTTAACAAAGGTTAGCTTGCTTCGGGACATTCAAAAACGCCTAACGTAAAAAAAAAGCTTAACATGGCTTAATGTACCTAAATAGCGATCAGTGATCACCAAATTTCTCTCACATATATCTTTTCATGAACACTTTCACATGTCAAAAAATCAAACCCAAAATACAAAGAATTTGTTCACTATCTTACCTTAAGCGTTGTCCTCTCCATTGACGGCCATTGTAAGGAAAACGCATAACGTGGCTTAATGTACCTAAACAGCTATCAATGATGGCCCAAGTTCTCTCACACACCTCTTTCACATACTACCCCCTCCCCAAAAAGGCAAGGAATATGGCCGTTATCTTACATTAAGCGTTTTCTCCATTGACGCCCATTGTAACGAAAAAGCTTAAAGTGGCTTTATGTACCTAAACAACGATCAATGATCACCAAAGTTCTCTCACATATATTCTTAGAGAAATAATATGTTACCTTAAGATAATCATTGTAACAATCATGATAAACACTGTAACAATCATGTAACCATTGTTGTAGGGATGAATCAATGTAATTATTTGTATTAAAAGTCTTAAAAATTCTTATTGAAAAATGATCATTCTGATTGCACGGCATCAGGATTTCCTACATCTTCTCACTCACTATCTAAGCCGCTTATTCTGATTAGGGTCGCGGGGGGTGCTGGAGCCTATCCCAGCGGTCATAGGGCAAAAGGTGGGGAAACACCCTGGACAGGCTGCCAGTCCATCGCAGGGCAGACACACAGACAAACACACTCACACACACAATCATACCTACGGGCAATTTAGTGTCTCCAATTCACCTAACCTGCATGTCTTTGGACTGTGGGAGGAAACCGGAGCTCCCGGAGGAAACCCACGCAGACAAGGGGAGAACATGCAAACTTCACACAGAAAGGAGGCGACAGCGCTACCCACTGCGCCACCGTGCCGCCCTCCTACATCTTCTAATATCAGGAAATATGTGTAACGCTGGAGGAAGTAAGTAACTTGGCTCCCTATTTTTGTATCAATCCGCCAAATAAAAGACTTATTTCAACCAATTGGAACTTATTCTCAAGTGTTAAGCGTCCATGTTTCTGCCACATGCGACAGTCAGAGGGAGAAGAACAATGAGAGCGTACCAGCAGTGCATCACATTTTAGTGTCTTAACTCGTGTACTCTTTTTTTGAAAACCAAAATATGGTCACCCTAGGTAAATATTTATGTTACATACTTACCATGTTCACATCATTCTAACACTATCAGCTTATTGTGAATGAAACTCTGCTTTACTTTCCATCTGGATATTCAGTTACCTACAAACGTGTCATCCTTTATTGTGCTCTTTAAACAGACCAATACACACACACTAATGAGATGAATCAACACATTTTATTTGATGAAGAACATTCGTCTAGTGCTAATTTTGTATGAATTGTTAAGAAAGTCTGTTGTGTTGTTATCTGCATGAGTTTCTCCCGCTGTTGAGTATAAATATGTGGCCCAGATGTACAAGACTTACATGAGTTACTCTTCTTTTTCTTTTAGATTTCTCTTAAATCAGGCTAAATTAGGATTTTGACAGTATAATGGAAGGGTTAAACGCAACAACAGCAAAATCCTTTAAGACAATTGAGGATCCATGCCTTTTTGTGCTGTTTTCTTGGCCTTCTTCTTGCTGCATTTCTTGACTTTCTTTTACAAAGTCTCCAAATCTGCTTCCCCTCAAACATGGCCAACATGTCGGCCAGATTCTCCACTGTTGCCTCAACGTGATTTTTGCAGGCAGCCTCAAGTTTCGCCATCTCCTCGATACAGTTCTCCAGTTGGAGGGCGTCTGTGTTTCTCTCTCTGCTGTATCGATGGGAGAGGACCCTTTGGCGGTCGTACTCTGCATCAGCCAGGGCCAAGCCAAAAGACCTTGTCATGTCATCTAAGAGTCCGTTCAGGTCGTCCTCCGGTTCACTGGGAGCAGGTTGTTGTTCTGCTCTCTTCATCTGGAACTTGTCCATCCACTTGCTGATTAACACCTGCATTCGGTTCATGACCTTCTTTTGTCTGACACGATCATTCTGGGCCACAAGCTCCCTGTGTTGCTCTCTCAATAGAAGGCTGTGTTTGAAACCTTCCTGGAGCTTCTCTAGACCACCCTTCAGTTCTCCAAGCAGATCCTCCAGGTTGTGGACCGCCATTTCTAAAACTTCCTCGGAGAAAACAACCCGATCTGCCTCCTTGTCCACTTTTTCCATTTGCTGCTTTAAAGATGCCAGTGGTAAAAGTGAAGGAAGGTCTCCAGGAGCCTCTGGTTCATCGTTCAACTTTGTCTCAGGCTGCATGAATTAAAAAAGAAAACAACTCAGATACATAAGTCTGCATTCCATTAATTTAAAGTTTATATGTCTCTCAAGGTCAGGGTGAAGCATCCGTACCACTGGAGTAATGTCCCGGTTTGACTGTGGACAGTCTGAGGAACTGCTGCTGTCCTGAGGTATAGGACTCAGCTGCTCTGTGCACTTGGAAAGATGCAAAGAAACATGAGTTCCTCCAGAGTAAAAGGACAGCCAAGACCACTCAGATGGGACAAGTAAGGCTCTCACCTGGTCAGGGGGATGTGAAACGTTCACCAAACTCACACGTTCACCAGGCTGATCATTTTCTGCCACCTGATCACCTTCAGAAGTAGGCTATATAAAGGAGAGAGAGAGAAAAAAATTCCCTTCAGCCCACATTCACACCGGACCATGTCATACATTCATAATGTTACATTCCCATTTCGTACTGTCAAACTGAGACTTACAGAGACTCTTTCAACTTAATTGGTAAAGACTCTTGGGAAGTCAGTGTTCCTACACACACTCTGAGTCTTTAGGGTCACATTTACTTTCACAGTTAAAAGAGAAAAGAATCTTCCTACCAGATACAGACAGGGCTTAGGAAAATGCCCTGTGTTTTCAAGTTTGTCGGGATCCATCATCTGTAAAGAACTAGGCATCTTTTTTAACAAACCATTGCCCAAATATCATCAGTGATCGACTCCCTCAGTTCAGTGTGAAAAATGTAATCACATTTGAGTGTCACTCTAATGTCCGGGTGTCTAGGGTATTTTATTTTATGGCTGGTTTGGAGAGCAATCCCTGTTTCATCTGACCCCGTACTGCTGTAAACACTCAAACACACACATTGTATTCTAGGCTTTCTAATGATGGTTGCAACACCACTCCTAGTTTTTTGACAGTGAACAGACAGACAAAGACCACTGAGGAGGGAGAGGTAGAACTCTGACCTGACTAGAGTTGTCAGAACTGCTCACCAACCTACTGTTATCACACCTCTGATCATTTTGTCCTGCCTCATTATGCTCACAGATGGACTATATAAAGGACAGACAACAAAAATTCTCCTTTCAGCCACTACTGACATGAGCCTATTATATACCTCCGTATCATGACACTAACATTTCATAACGTCAAACTGACACTTACAGAAACTTATCTAGATTTCTTGGTGAAGTCACTTGTGACATCAGTATTTCTAATCACAATCTGAATCCGTACAGATACAATTACATTTAATGATAATGAACACTTTTAGCATCTCTAAAAGGACAGTTAAGACCTCTCGGATGAGACAAGGAAGGCTCTCACCTGCCCAGGAGGACCTGAAGATTTCACCAAACTCACGTGATCATCAGCCTCATTGTTGTCTGCCACCTCATCATGTTCACAGGTAGGCTATATAAAGGAGACAAAAACAAAATTTCCCTTCAGCCCATACTCACATGAGACCATGACATACATTCATAATGTTACATTCACATTTTGTACTGTCAAACGGAGACTTACAGAGACTCTTTCAGCCTTACTGGTAAAGACTCTTGGGAGGTCAGTGTTCCTACACACACTCTGAGTCTTTAGAGGTACATTTACTTCCACATACAATCTTCCTACCAGGTATGGACAGGGCTTTCGAAAATGCCCCGTGTTTTAAAGTTTGTCAGGATTCAACATCTGTAAAGAACTATGCATCTTTTTTTTCTTTTACAATGTTTAACAATACCGAACAATTTCAGCACATCTCAGTAGGAAAGAAAGAGGACTGAGAAAATCTTCCTAATACGTATGCAACACTACACACAAAGTCCTGCAGTATCTATCATGTGTGGCTGTGATTTGAGTAAATATTGGTAAGATGCTCCCAGTGAAGGTTATAGAGTGTCAGCCTTTTAAAAAGAGTCTGGGGCCCACCAAAAAAAAATCACATTCAACTAACATAAAATGACATATCATGTAAACATTTTTTGGTAATGTGCATTAAAATGTGTGACGTGGATGATTTGTTAATAAGCTTGAATGGGGGGAACTAAGCTGTTGAACGAAACCGAACCGCTGTTACAAACCTCATCGTTATCTGTCAGTTCACTGCGTTCACACATGGGCTGTATAAAGGAGAGAAAAAAATTCTCCCTCAGTCCATACTGACATGAAGTCATGACATTAGCTCCATATCGTGACACTAACGCTTCATATCATCAAACTGATACTTACAGACACTCGTCCAATTTTCTTGAAGGACATTGGCAAAACCGTATTAATCCTTGCATTTTTAATCTGTAGAGAAACAATCAATATCAAGAATTATTAACAGTTCCAGCCTGACTACACAAGAAAGAAAGAAAGTTATAGGAAATCCTCTTACCGGGGGTAGACGCCGCCGAAGCGGACGCTCCATAGGCCTGCTTGGAAAATTCTCAGGATCCATATCAAATGGTAAAAAGGGAATCTTATTTGAGAAACGTTCGCTAAACTATCAATCAGCGAATTGCGGACCTTTAGATACAGAAATATTTTGTCAGTTTCACAGCTACACGCGCACAACACTTTTGTAAAGACCGCTGGGTGGTCCCTGTCACTCCAATAATTGCATCCCAACGTTCCAACGCTGACGCAACAGTCGGTTGGGGTAATTGTTGCTATGAGGTTTTCATGCTATATGCTAACTGGCTACCTCAACATTGGACTATTAACATTTCTCATACCATGAACCACGGAAAATACTCGTTTCTGCTTGGCTGGGAAGTGTCCGATACTATCGTATCTAGACACCTCAGAAATAGACCAGCTAAAAGTTTAATCACCTTTCTAACTCAACTCCACCGATGAATTCCCCTAAATCAATTCCCGTCGAAAGAAACGCTGCGACTATCATAAATACTGCCGAGAAAGTAAACCGTTTTCCCAGTGTTGAGGCATGACATTTCTTTCAGAAATTCCTTTGTGACGGACGGATTATGTTAAACTTTATCTCAGTGGCGTAGCCAGAAATTTGTTGTCGGACGGGCCTCAGCAAAATCGAGCGAGCACGACATGTCAGACAACCCGTGTCACAACTGTAACGTACTCACTATCAAGCCAATCCAATCTCACGTTCTGTTTGCTCTGAGACGGAATATGTAGTAAACCACAAAATACTGCCGCATTTTTATTCATCAAGCACACTCTACCCAGAAGTAACGTAAACGCACGCCCTATCACAACAAATGCAATATAATGCTGTCACAGCACTAGCTGGGTTTCCATCCAACTATTTAATACAAATTAACGCCTAGACTTCGCATCAGATCTCTTAAGTCGCATGAGAAATTTATTTTCTGGAAAGAGGTGATTAGCATAGGGTAAATGATACTGACTGATGGAAACAGGATCAATCGCATCAACAAGGGGTTTGTTGCGATTTTATCTCATAATTCCATTAAAGTTGCTCTAGACAAGTTTTAAACCCACAGTTGAGGAGAGTCGACCTTTTTAATCTGCATAACACAGTTGATGTAGAGACGTGTGGAAAGGGCCGCGTCAACAGAAGTTCAAAATGCTTGTTCGTCACGTAATTCATGTATACTTCAGACAATTCCAGAGCCGTGGAGAGAGAAAGTTGCGACACTGATTGATCTCGGCCACGCGATCACGTGGTTCATGTACAACTTCAGTAGTTCCAAGAAACCCAGCGCTGTCAAGTTCTCTATAGGACAGACAGCAGCGAATGCGATATTAAACGGTAAATATTTAACCCTTTGTGTGTATTTTTCACCTGCCACTACATTTACTGCATGTACGTTAATGTCATTTTTGGTATGTGGAGTGGCGGAGTGACAACTTAATCAGTTTATCAGTTATTTATATTAGAATTATTCGTGGACGGAGGGAGTTAACAAGTTCATGTAAACATACGTTATACTAGAATACATTGCATAACGCAAGATCCTGGTGAAGTTAGCGTAAATTGACTCCTTTCACTTTCCTGAGGATTTCTAATATTATATCTTCAAATCCATTGCTTAGTCAAACAATACAAAAGGAAAAATGGTCATGCTACAAAAAACTGAAGACTTGGAATTAGTGTGCATACATCATTTAATATCAGATCCGAATTGTTCCGCATTGTTCAATAACAAACAATAGATTTTCAAGTCAGAGCTTCTTTAGCTTGCACTGCGTGAAAAGAGGTGTATTCGGCCTGGAATACATCTGTATATTCCCGGATACTCCACAGATTATCGGCTGTATCCGGCAGTTTGCAGCTCTGTTACGCGGCATGGAATACTCCTGAATATGTACCGTGTTTTGGGGTCTGCCTAGAGCCCTTAGTTGCCATGGTGAATAATCCCTTGGGGTGCTTGGAAGGGAACATTTGCACTTCACACCTTGGACCACCAGGTATCCTGCAATTGGTCAAAAGTCTTTCTTTGGATTGGTGGAGCAATGTCTTGCCCCTCCTCTAAAACCCTTCCCCATTGGTCCATTGTGGGTCCCCAAACATGAATTCATATGGTTTATATAATAATAATAATTATTATTATTATTATTAATATTATTATTATTGGTGGTGGTGTTGTTTTATGTTCATAGGTAGATTGTATAGATAGTCTGGCAAACAAAAATGAATTACACAAATTTTATTATAAATAAAGCAAATACAGTATAATATAAGGCATATAAATGACAATTTTATATATATATATATATATATATATATATATATCTCAATGTACAATATATAACAGAATAGAATACATTAGAACAGAATATACTGTAATATCATAGTATATAATACAAATGCTTTTGGGAGCATAAATGAAACTCTAAATGTTGAGCATTCCCAAGAACAACCCAGCTTCCGTGGTCTCTATTCTGTAGCACCCCACACAGTGCAGACAACTCTGTGCTAGGCGGGAGGACCCACGCTGGCCTTCCATCCAAGATGGCGGCGTCCCCTTCAGAAATTATATCTACTGATGCGGTCCTCCATATGGCAGCCTCTTCCTCAGTTTAAAGAACACTAGCTCTGGCCTTGAGCAGATGCAAAACACAGTGAAAAGAGAAATTAGATCACTGAAAATAGCAAATGGAGAAAAAGTCTAAGAACTACTAGGGAAATGATCTTTTGACTTACTCTTCTCCTCCTTTGCCTCGTTCGAGTGGCGATCCTGCCCCCCTCTTTGTTCTCTGGATTCACCCGGTAACTCTTTCGAATAGTCTCAGTCGGTCTTTCAGGATGCTAGAGAGAAAAAAAAGCGGAGGAGAAAGGAAGATTGATTAAAAGTTCGTTTAGAATTCCAAGCACTGCTATGAAACAATCGCGACGATATAGTCTACCAACAAAACACGCTGTCCTACCTTGTCCGTGGATCATATCTGTGCGTGTTGTTTTCAGCATTATGCATGATCCGCACAGCTTCCTGTAGAAGCAAAATTAATACAAGAGTTAAATTCAGCCACATTAAGGGATAAAGCAGATAAAGAAATGTGAACGTATCAGAATGCGCGGCAGTCAAAGACGAAAGCCAGAAGGCTACAGAAATAAACTTACGGAAACAGAGTTATTTCCCGCTCGTCTTCTTTTCTCGGGCAGACTCCTCTTGCGCCTCTTTGATGGGACTCCATCCTGTCCAACCGCCGAATAACATTCTCCATGAACGTTTACTGCTGTTCAGACATCTTCTTAAAAATGCATTTAACGGGGACACCAGTTGTTTGTTTTCGTTCGGACTCGCCGTTGGAAAAATTGGATATTCCCGGCGCACGAGTAGCCTCTACACTCCGCTGTCCGTTCGAAAACTTAAGTGTTCTTTTGCAAGCCATCTCCAAAATGCACACTATCGACAGAATACGGAGTAAAACTTCTGTAATCCTTCAGTGACTCGCTTCTCCTTACCTTACTACAGGTAACCCCTTCTCCAAAGCAAATTTCGCGCTGCAGTTGCACACAATGCTATTGGTTCCTGTCACCCTACGCCATGCACGCACAGAAAACTGATTGGACAGGACTCAACCTTAGATTCTAAGTGGGTGGTTTGAAAACGGGGCGCGTCCTCGTACTGAGGAGAAACATTCCGAACAAACAAGCGAGAATCAACAACAAAAACTCCTATGCCCTGTAAACTTTTTTTTTTTTTAAAGTCCTGTATCCTTTGTCCCGCATCCCTCATACTGAGATAATGTCCCGCATTTTCGCTGGTCGTTTGGTTTTTAACTGTCAGAAATAAAAAATATAGGGATCCATTATTTTACCCGCCCGCACATGAGCATAGTTTCTAATCTATTTAATAGCGCTATGTCAAAAGCAGTGAAAATGCAACATAGGCGAGTTTTTTTAAAAGCTTTGCTTTCACCAAATGGCTGAGAGGAGAGCGTTGAGGGCGGTCATCAAGAGTCTGTGGAGACCGTCAATCAAACTGTGCAGCTGTGGGGCCGACGAATTTCTTTGCTACGTCACAGAAACCAAACTTAGTGAAACTTTACAGATATGAAGATAAACGCTGTCAGCCGACGTCATGGTCAAAAAGTTCTCTTATCCCTTCTGACCATGCTTCTCATCCAATAGAGATTTTGGCTTGATATAAAGATTTGCATTGAAATTATTTTATTTTATGTAATATTTTATTTTGAGCCTTATTTATTCTTATAGTTGAATTTGGTCAGGGGTTTAACTTGAAAGACTTGAGCTGTATGATGCCTGCTGCTTTGCTTAAGTACAGTTGCCTTTGATGGGCCTGTAATGGCCAATGCATGTTGGATGTCTATCAATACAAGTGTATACAAGTGTTTCTCATACAGTTAGACTGACATTACATCTAAGTTTTACATCATCTCTCAGCATTAGTAACATGTCCCACATTGTCCCACACAAACTTACTACTTGTCCCCCATTTGGTCTGTTTGCATCTGGTCACCCTGTACCTTTGACCCCAAGTAAAGGACAGTTGCATAACCATCAAATATGTAATTAATGAACCTCTCATTTAGACTTTTTTAAAATTATGTTTTCAGTGTGTTTTTGTATGCTCCATTTGAAGTGTCCATTGTAATTTAGCTGCACGACAGAGCAATGATATTAAAGGCTACATGGGCCTACCACTGCTGTATTATAGACCATGCAACACCTAAGAAGTTTGTGTGGTTATCAAAATATCGGCTAAATATTACATATAGGCTAACTGATAGAAAGTTACAGCGAGGAAGGGGGGCAGGCTTCTATACCCAGTCCCACCTAGACCACTGACTGTTATTAGCATTTGAAAGGCCAAGCCATCAGCTAACGACTGTGGTCACGCGGTTGCCTGAAAACTGCCGTCTGACAGCTGTATTCGGACATTTGCGGGAGTTTTCAGGTCCGCATGACAAAGTTCTGCGGGCATCCGAATACCTCCGGAAAACAGCAGGTTTAGCGGAAGTTTACTTCGTCCGGATATTTCCGAATACACCACTTTTCACGCAGTGTTGTGCACAGTAAATGATACAGAGTACTAGGCAACTTTTGCCAGCTCTTTGTGGTAGTCTGACAATACCACGAGACTCGGCATGCAGTTCAAAACTTTCATTTTCCTACATAACAGTATAATCACATATATTTTCATTTAATTTATGTTCTATGCTGTGGCGTAATATATCTCAGTTTGTTAATGATGAAGCTCAGACACATGCTGAGACAGAGACAAGATGTGAAGTGGTGAAGTAATATGAACTTTATTTCTGAATAAATATCTAATCTAATTTTATTTTTCCCGGGCAGGCATAGATACATATTTTGTAAAGACACCAGATGAAATAAAGAACAGGCTGACAAAGCTGGGGAGATCAGTGGGAAATGTCTCAAGATGAAACATGGCAGAGGTCACATTGCCCTCCAAAGGTATCAGGACACTGGGTCAACTAAATGAAACAGCCATTACCCTCATGCAGGCCTACTACCTTTGTTATGGTTACATGCAGGAGTGTATAAAGTAAAAGTAGAAGTAGTCTTGCGGAAAAAAATACTCAAATTAGAGTTAAAATATCCCTTCTGAAAAATACTTGAGTAAAATAGTCACTCCTTTAGAGTTTTTTTTTTTTTTTTAGCAAGAGTACCTCTACTTTTACTGTGTACACCCCTGGTTACATGGCATTTAATGTGGATGTAGCATTGATTTAGACCTGCGATTGAACTTTGACCGGATCTGTGTTTGAGGTGTGTGGATATCAACA